>NC_061095.1:59317806-59337806 GCF_015104395.2 Macrobrachium nipponense | reverse complement strand
TTCTCTCTGTTCCTTTCCCTTTTGTGGAACGGGAACAAAGGAGAGAAGCGCATGTAAGCGTGGAAGCAAATTGCGATGCTGATTCGAATTGCATGTGCTCCAAGCACGCAAGCTCAAAAACATGCTTGTCTTACGGTTCCCGAGATGCCTTTCAACAAGAATCAGTATTATCAGTATTATCAATATTATTATTACTATTCTTATTATTATTATTATTATTATTATTATTATTACTTATTCAGAAGATGAACCCTATTCATATGGAACAAACCAACCACAGAGGCCACTCGACTCTTGAAATTCAAGCTTCCAAAGAATATTATGTTGTTCATTCGTAGGAAGTCAGAGGAGGTAAAGGAAAATACAGAAAGAGAAAATCTCACTTATTAAAAAGATATAAATTAAATTAATAAATTAATAAAAATGCATTAAAATACAAGGAGAATAGCATTAGGGTAGTAATGCATCGCATCTTCGCTTGAACTTCTGAAGAAGAAGTTCCAGTTGCAGGACATCCTCAGTAGAAGGGAGGCTGTTCCTTCCACATTCCCCCAACGGTGTGAGGAGGAATAAAGGACCTCTGAAATATTAGAGATGTTCGTAAGGCTGGTAATTATATGATATATCTCTGATATTTCGAACATGTTAATGTAGTTATAGTCCATTATCTGGTCCTTGTTGATTTAGGAAGAGTCCGGAGGTCCACATTAGGTATCCTAATAGTTTAGTGGTCTTATATACAAAGGGTCGCCGTAGGGTAACGAACCTGTTGCTGGCATAAGGCCCTCTGGATCATTTATATTTCTGTATAGAAATTGCTTGTGTTGGTGTCAGAGAAATAGTTTTATGCATTTCATCACTTATTAAATCCTTTCCGTTGCATTTCATCTTCAAAGAGGAAATGAGATATTCCTAAAAGTATCTCTGCGATTATTTTCATGTTTAATTTCGGCTGATTCCCACACAAAGGAATCATCAGAACTAAGTAAATCATCTTGATCATCAAGTGAGAAGGAGAATGGAACGAGACGAAAAAAGAGGAGATTTATTTTCGCTTCTTCCGTCGTTAATTATTAAAAGAAGAATAAAAAGAATAATGATTCGTCTCGGTCGGTAAAGATACAATTAATGATCGTCGCCTCTTCTCTCGGTTTCTTCCTCCTTTGGTTCTGCTCAGCCGTTAAGTGTTCCATCTCTGTCTTTAACGCTGTCTGCCGTTGATACAAAGTGGTAGAATTTCGCAATACACATGTCAGCAGGACAGTAAATACGAACAAACAAACAAACTGTTGGAAAGCAGCAGATGTTGGAGTTGTCGAGGAAAATGCTTGAGAAGAGGCAGCTGGATACAATACCGTTTTCATGAGCATTTGTGTACAAGAAAGTCCACTTGCATTTAACGGGAAATTTTACCTTCAAATTTTGGTATGGCCATGGGAAACCCTTTATCACCAGTATTAAGTCCTTTGCATTTGGAATTTTTCGAAAATATTAAACAGCATCATTCCAGTTAATGAAAATGTAATAACTGCTTTGTTAAATAAAATGAATAAGTGCCATCAATAGAATCCATTGTGGAAATGGGAGGTGGATGGTTGCCTACCATTTTTTGATTTCCACATACGTAGAACTAGTTACTAGTTTAAAGAAAGTGTGTACAGAAAACCCACCAATAATTCTTGATAAGTTAACTTTTATTTTGGTCACAGCAATAATGTTCGGGAATCAGGAGTATGAGCTTTATTTAGCCTTATCACTGGTGATGAAATAGATTTGTAATTGGGAATGTAGGCACGACATTGAAGTATCCTGACTCTATTAGATAACGCATTAAAGGCGGCAAAAAAGTCTATTAATGTCAAGAAAAAAAAAGGTTATAACACAAAAAGCCAACTGCTGCTGCCACGTAATAGTATTCCAAAGCTATTCCTCATCTTCTTGAGAATTTAGGAGTTATGAGTCAAGAGCAGCAGTACAGTGAAACTTGTATTTCTAAAAAACTGGTCCCGCAATACTGCGTTGAGTGGACGAAATTCCGATTGATTGTCGTGACAACTTTTATGTTACTCAAACCGGAAAAAAATGGAAAAGACGAGAACAGGGGAATTATTATACATGTTAGTGAAAACAACCATAACATCAACCGGACAGGAATCAAAGAGTTAGTTTATTCAAATAATGCACTGGAGAGAAGCATCACCGAGTCAAGTTTTATAAAAAGAAAACTTCAGCAAGGACATGAACATCTTCATGGCACGTATGAATATATAACAACTTATTGGAGGAGTGTGATGCTAAAGAAGGTACTTGAAAGACCGGGATAAGAGAAGTAGGGGTCCCAGCGGATTCGGAATGAGGGTAGTAGGCCTGCCCACAAACACCTGTCAGGTGTAAACACTTGATTTCCAGTTGTTTCTGCGTTCGTACGTGCTGCCCTATTACCATATGTATCATGAATTTCAACCACTTTGTATCAGTCCTCTTAGGATGGCTCAGTTAGCAATAAAGCCCAGAGTGACTAACGGAATATGTAGTATGTATATATATATATCTATAATATATATACTAATATATATAGATACATATATAATAGATTTATATATATATAAATGTATATATAAACTCAAGATTTATTAGGGTTGGTCCATCGTTCATCTCATATATAGTTTCCAAAATACGGAATTCTAACATTTCGTCTGTATTGCCCGGATGTTTTTATAAGAATAAATTATTATTAGTATTATTATTCATTATTATTATTATTATTATTATTATTATTATTATTATTATTATTATTATTATTATTATTATTATTATTATTATAATACTAATTGGAAAAAGTCGAGGGTAATTGGCTCTAGTACAAAATACCACACGATTTTCCAAAGAGTATCACTGAGTAGAAGAAGCCTTCTAAAATATGAATAGCATACTGAATAATGCCAGTGGCTACCTCATATCGTAATGCATTCAATTTCCACTTACACATCAAAACACAAAGCTACATAAATAACCAAAAACAGTAGGCACCATAAACCAGTTACAGTATACCCAGAAAGAAACTTAAAAAAAGAAATTTATAAACTTCCGAAGTCCCTCAGCCTCCTTCTCTTCACTTCTTCAGCCCAGAATTTGTTGTTACAAAGTTTCCAGCTCAAAACAGTTAACCTGAGAAGAGTGGAAACGATCTATAAACTCTCTTTGACTAAGAAATTCTTCTTCTTCTTTCGTCTAGAATGAATTTGTTTTTTTTCTCTCTCTCGTGATAAATTGTTTTCACTTCCAATAGATGGCCAGACTGATTCTAAGCGGAAGTTGTCATTGTGCACAGCTGTTGGCAGTATTGTCGATGAGAATGTAAGTCTGGTTTTCTTGGCTTCGATTTTGTAATTGAATACACTGCTGTACCTCAGGAATGAGTTTCTCTTTTTGTATGAATAGATGTATTTATATACAAGTGGGTGTATTTATACACACACACACACACACATATATATATATATATATATATATATATATATATATATATATATATATACTATATATATATATATATATATATATATATATATATATATATATATATATATATATATATATATATATATATATATCTTCTAGGACACAATTTTTCACGGATACAACATTCATTGAATAGAATGGGCTTTTTCACTGTTTACCAGCTTTTTTGAAATTGATTCATATTTTCTAATTATTTTCTTCACTTCATTGTTCAGGTTACTAATGGACACATAATGGGGTTCTTCCATTTACTTCAGTAATTTTTACAAAAACGCGACAGCTGTTTCGTCAACCTATACGTATTGACGTTATCAAGCGTACTGATACAAATATGAGCCTACATGCGTTTTGTGACGTCATGAGGACGGAAAGGTAGTACAATTGCCAGATACCTAGTTTTAAATATTTACAAAAGACTATAGTGAACATAAAATAAGACAAATAAAATAAATATGTTAACAGAAATTATATCAAAAGTTGAAAGTAAGTTATTATATACAAATTTTACATAAATATATATTAATTACATATATATTTAATTAACAAAATGTCAGTGTGCGCTCCTGTCCGCGTGTGGTAGTGGTCTTGTTCCACGCGGGTGAAGGGCTGCCCTCCTACAGAGGGCAAAGATCGGTCTCCTCGCGTTGGATGTTAAGGTTGGGCGTTGTGTGGCGATGCTGACGGCTTCTGATATCAATAAAACGATTGTAGTTGCCTTCCTTGTGGATTATTTTGGTGTTTGTGAGAAGTTCTTGCAAGGATGGTTTTTTTTTATTGTGGGTATCCACAAAGTGCTGGTGAATAGCACCTGGTTTCTGTGGGCCTGCATGCGACGTTTGAGTGTAGTTGTTGTGTGTCCGATATAGCATTTTTGGGGGACTGACATTGCTCGTCAGCACAGACAAACTTGTAAAACTATCAGATTCAACCTCTTTCTCCGTCGATGGAGCCGTAACTATTTTTCATTACCAGTGAGGCCGTAAGATTTGGCTTGCAGTAAATTCTTGCTGTTATTTTGTTATATGGTGCTAGGGGGGTGGTTCCTCTTCGTAGTATACCAAGGAGGGCTTTCCTTTCGTTTTCGTGGTGTTTGTTGTATGATATCTGATGGTATATCACTATTTCTTTGTCTTTGTCTTGTGTGTTGTCCCTCGGGGTCGGGTTTTTGGAAAGCCTCTAATCTCTTTTTGACAACTTGCAAAGTTCCCGATATCCAATTTGCCGACGATCATCGTCATCGAGTGATCAGGAGTTCGGGAAACGAACTGAGTCCGCGGCCTTCTCGATGTATTGATGGGCTATCCCTTGGTTAAGGTTTTCGAGAACATAATACGTGATTTCCCCTCCCAATTCTACTTTATTATCGATTAACGTGTATGAACAAGGCAGTTACTGGCAGACAAACTACATACCTACTCGTTTCATATTTAGCCACAAATATCTCTTTATTCTTCTCAATTTCCTCCAGACGTTTGTTCAGGAAACCTTTGAAAAATGTTTGTGGAAATCGAGAGGAAATGAGATATCTTTGTGGTTCTGATTGATAAAAGGAAAACAATATAATAATTAGAATATGATGGTCATAACACGAATGGGCAATATTGCGGAACTGTCAATAAGTGACAAGCACTTAACAGTTACTGGACTTGATTATATAATGATAATTTATATTATTTATATCAAGAGTATTTACTTACAAAGTGAAAAAGTACTTATAGAAGGTGACAAGGAAATATACCATAGTTTAAAATAGGGTGCGATCTCTCTCTCTCTCTCTCTCTCTCTCTCTCTCTCTCTCTCTCTCTCTCTCTCTCTCGTCTCTCCTATATTCCGTAACAACTCGTGCATTTTTTACGAAACAAGAAAAAAAACTTTGGACCTCTAAACTTTAAGACTTCCAGACTTTTAGACTTTCACAATTCCATAATTATAGACTTCCAGACGATTACACTTTCAAACTTCAAGCTTTTATTCTTCCAGGCTTCCAGATTTCTAGACTTCCAGAACTTAAATACTTCAAGACTTTCAGACTTCCTAACTTCCAGACTAAAAATATTATTGATTTGTCCTTATTTTATAATTCTATCAGTGCTGCGTCAAAGACATTTCATCAGATGGTTACAGATACAACGTAGGAGTGTGACCATTAATTCGATGTTGAAGGAAAATTGAAGAAATTTGCACCATCACACAAACAGCACCTTTGAGTTCGGTTCTGTTTCTGCAGAATGTTGTGTCGCTATATTCGAATTGCAATAAATTTGCTTGATTTGTCTAAATCTATATTAATACAAATATTCACAGGGAATTGAATACCGTACAGTACAATCACTCAAGCAATGTTTTTAAATGTATTTACATTATGAATATACTTCTCAATGATAAATTTTTATATTCTTAAACATTATTCAAACTAAGAAGCGAATTGGAGGTTAACAGTTTTACTTCGATATAGCAGTATACCTGGTTTGGAAATGACTGGGAAGTCTCTCTCCTCTCTCTCTCTCTCTCTCGCCGCCCCCTTTTCGAGCACTTTGTTCTTTACTGCTCCCATGAAAATGAAGGAGGTCATCCATCCTTCCTTTCCTATTTTCGCTTCCCCCAAACACAGAGTTCTTCGGGAGAAGTAGGAGGGAATCCTTCGTCTCCTGTTCCAGAGGAACTCCCGAGGACTCTCCAGGATGCGTAAGGTGAGACACGTGCTTAAGGAGACACCCATGTGGCTCCTTCATATGTTTATTTAATTTTATGTTTAGCTTTATTTCTTATATTTTTTATCTTTTATTTGTATCAATGCTTTATTCATCAACCAAAAATCATTCACAATTACATCAGGAATCACTACCCTATAGGGGGATAGTGCTATCAGTGCAATTTACGTGGTGCACTGTAGGCATTACTGTCAGGTTGCTTGCTGCGTCCCTTCTGCAATGCCTTTCATTCCTTTTACTTTACCTCCGTTCATATTCTCGTCATTCTATCTTAATTTATTTGACCCTCTCCTGACATTTGATTCTTAGAGCAGGTGCAAAAGCCTTTTCTCCTGTTACGCCTTTCAACCCTTTATACTCTCAATTTACACTTTAGAGCTGAATGGCCTCAATTGGTACCAGCGTTTGGCCTTTGGTCTAAATTCTTGTATTCTATTATATCTTTGTTCCATACAGCTGTCCAACCACACCAACTGCCTCTTTTCAATGTCTTAGACTTAAATGACTGGAACTGACCCAGTGTTCGGCTTTGTAGTCAGATTTTCATAAAGAAATCAATGACTCAATCAGGAATCAAGAATCACTGAAATAAATTCGTGAGTCGCCAATTCCTACTGAATCCTCTGGCCGTGATAACATTTTACCATTTGACATTCGGAATGAATTCCCAGCGAACATTGTTCCAGCGAATTGCCTCTGAAGGAAATCTGTTTGGAATATAGCTACAGCGCTTAAGCATCGTCGGTTCACACTTTGATAATTCAATTCGCTTCATGATAAAAAGTTCACTGGAAATATTTCTGGTGTTTTATGTTTCGCCTTCGTTCATGCATGTATAATTAGATGTATTCGAAATATCGACTGCATAATATTATTGTTATTATTACTATTACTTGTATCATTATCATTACCACAATTCCCATGGGGGGTAAATATAAAGACCATCAACTCTGCAGGCAGACATCAGCCCCCGTATCACAACAGAGCAACAAAGAGAAGATAAAATGTAAACATTATCTCGATGCAAATGATTTCGAGAATCAAATCTTCCTCCGAATAGGACTCTCTCTACTCTCTCCTCTCTCTCTCTCTTTCTCTCGTCTCTCTCTCTCTCTCGTCTCTCTCTCCTCTCCGTTGGCATCTGTTGGCCGATACCCTATACTCTTGTTTTTTCCATCTGTCCATCCGCCTGTGGTGTTTGCGCATGGTAACACTGCGTCCCAGGCTTTAAATAATATATATGTAGAATATTAACGGTGTAATTCACATACAGTAAATTATTAAAACATTTTCAGTTGCAAATGTACACCCAGATATCCTGTTTTTATTTACTAAAACTTACACATAGCGTAACTATTTAAAGCCCAGGACGCAGTGCTACAATGTGAAACACCGCAGGCGGATGGACAGATGGAAAAAAAAACAGAGTATAGTCATATGCAGATGCCATGGTGGTCGTTCCATTATTGGATGCTGGAGCTCCCGAGAGCCATTCAGAGCGACCTTGCAATTCTGAGATGTTGTTGCTCTTTTGTTGTTGCAGCTGCTGCGTTGTTTCTTCGTTTCTCGATGATTCTATACATTCATACATTCATCCATAGATGCATAAGTGTATTTTACTGTAATCTTACAGTGTTTTATGAGGTTACCGACTAAACAAATTATTTTCAAATAACAGACCCCTGTACTATTCTTGATCACTAACTTCACATATTCACCAGTAGTCAGACATACAGAAATTTTGTGTTCGAATTATTTGGTTTTTGTCGTGTAAATAGTGTTTTATGTTTTTTTTTTTTTTTAACTTCACATACATACATACATACATAAAAACCTATACACAGTCTCGCTGACACAGAAAACTATTCTAATATTTACAACCTACCACAAAGCTGAACTCAAACGATTGAGTGACTGAGCGGAATATTAATTCTTGCATAAAAGTGACTTCGCTGGATTTGTCTGATGACTGTTAAAAGTATGAAATAAAAAAAAGGGGGAAAAAAGGGGGGGAGGGGAACTCATTCATTCATGGAGAGATGAAACTATAACGTGAAAATGGTTCGGGGAAATCCTGACGGAATGCATTTAGAGTTCCAGCTATGAGAGGGAGAGGTCCCAGCTACTTTTTATTCAGGGGAGAGGCAGATATTCTGATGTTCTCTCTCTCTCTCTCTAAAAAGTTAGAACGAGGAATAATTGATCCTATTATGACCAATGAAGTGTATAGAAATAGAAAACTGGAAATGAACTTAAATGCAGAATTGAACGAAAGTTAGTGAACATATTAAGATGAAGTTACCAAGGAAAGCAACGTCCGAACTGTATCAGAAAAGACTCTGTTTACTTAAAGCACAAAGTGCGCGATGGTCACATTCATTCTTGAATACATTAACGATGGAATGGATGACCCATCTTGTCAAATACATCCAGTTATAACACCCATCCAGCATTCAGATTCCTTCACCTGACATCCATCCCGCCCCCCACTTGAATAGGTCTATGGGTTTCATCAATGAACAATCACTAAATTCTTAGTCATTTTTGGGGTGAGAAAATGTCTGAGTCACTAATGACTCTGTCATTGAACTGAGTCATTATCTTTGGAACAGGGAGTCATTCCCTAGGAAGTGGGAACCGAGTTATATTACCTGGGAAGTGAGTCATTACCGATGTCAGGGTTGGTCTTTTGTTTGGTGAACGTTAGAGCAAAAGGTGGTTGATTTGGCAAATTTGGCTCGGCGGTTGGGCAGACGACCAACATCGAAATATCGGCCATGAAGGAAATTGGACGAATTCGGTTCCTTTGATCTGCTGGATGATATTAATCCTTCGTCATCGGGTTGATATTCGTCGAGCATTGCACCTGACGACCTCGATAAAGGGACACTGGAATTAAGCCATTTTGTCAAATGTCTTTCGTTATATTTGCAGATTGTTCCCTTTAAGGCACGTTTACACCTTCGCACTCTTGTGTTACAGGCAGTTACGGCGTGGGTCCGCAAGAAGCCGCCAGAAAGCGCACCAAAAGGTAAGGACGGTGCTGGCAGTGTCTGGCTCGGTCTGCCAAAGTCGGCCAAAACTCATATGAAGCTGCTAGATTTTTTAAGTTTTTCAAAATCTTGCACGCTGTCTGACGGTCTGATGAAGTTGCACGAAACTGTAAGCGGTGTGATGTGCTGCCGCAACAAAAGAGGTAAGAACTCGCACTGGTCCGCGCGGTGCCACGCCACACCGCACCATGTGCAGCCCTGTGCGGGTTCATACCTCCCATGCACTAGTGTTAAGGCGCCCATGTGGTGCCCTTACGGCGCCTTCATACACGATTAATACATGGCTTGCACATGTTGCAGGGCGTGCGTGCGGTGTGTTACGGCGCCTTCCTAGGTAGATTGTAGGGAAGGTTGCTGCGGACAGCCTGGGAGGAATAAAAGGGGCCAGACAGAAAACGGGCCATCATTCGCGCTCTGACAGGCTGACGACACGCATACTCAGTCTCTCTCGAACCACATGACCTGAAGAACACCCTAGGCCTACCCAGGACACCCGGCACATCCAGCCTGCAGAACCGTAGGAGATGTCTGACCACGAAGAAGAGCTGCCCGTAGAGCTGACCCTATTCTCAATTGTCAAAACCCAGGACACCGCAGGCCCGAGAGGTATCGTAGTGCAGCCAAAGAAACAATACTGCCCCAGCAAGAATGACATGTAAGACTACCCGTTCATGCCAGAGGATAAGGTGATGATTGCCGAATTCGTCAAGTCACACCCTACCTTATAAGACAAGCGGGACAGGCAATGGTTCAATCCAAGGAGAAAGGAGGACACTCTGGCATGAGCTGGCAGCAAATTTTACGAATGCACCTTCCAGCAAAGTTTGGAAGTACTTCGAGGCCCGCTGTACCGTCTTCTGGAAGATCGAGAAGAGGGAGCACAAGAGCGGGGTCGGACTCGGGTCGCTGCATAGCATAGGACAGCACGGGAGGAGGATGTCGTGAATACATGGGTATTCCTGGGAGGTCACATCACCCACGAACCCACAATAGCAAGCGATCGATTCTCACCTGTATCCTCCCACAGAACCAATGCAGATGATTCCTCCAGTGCTGACATTTCAGGCCTGTCAGCAACTTCGATCCTGCGGAGGAGGTGGCTAAAGCAGAAGAGACCTCGCACATTGGCAGAGGAGCGACGGCCATCTGCTGACACACCTGAATCAACTGAAGGATTTCAGACTCAACTGACACAAATTATGACCAGCATCAACACACTCATGCCACAAGCCCAGGACAATACTCATCGTGACATCACTGTATTCGTCCAGTACTTGACTCAACGTTTGGAGTATGTGACTCGACGATACCAGAAGCCCTTCTTCGAGCAAGTGATCAAGCTTTGCCACAGTTTGGAGGGACCCAAAGAAGTGGATACCTACGACGTAAAAAGGCCATGGCTCGGACTCGGGGGGTTGTTCCCACTGGACGCCTGGACCCCACACGAATTGAGAAAGGAACATGGAACGAAAACCAGGAACTACCACCGCTTCTGTACCCCACCCAACCGATTCAGGGACCATCACACCAGTGGTTCCCATCTCAACCCCAGCCACAACCTGTCTACTACCAATATGATCCCCTCCCTCAACAGCAGCCGCAGCAGGAGCAGTTCTCTCAACCATCAGCAGGTGGTGTAACCCGACACAGGCGACACTGGTATCAACACCGTCATTCTTTCCCAGAAGATGGTCGACAACACAACTTCTCCCCTAGACCTTCAACCTCTTCGCTGTCGCCGCTAAACAACAGTCTCCTGGCAGACTTGCCGCCACCTACCCCTGGTGCCAGTCTTGCGCCCCCAAAAATACTGCTGCAGATGACACCTCCACCTACGACTTGCCCATCTCCCGAGGTGAAAAGGAGGACAATGACCCCGACACAACGGAGTGATACAATAACACAAACAATGTATAAATAAATACACAATTTTTTCCTACAAATAATAAATGCTTTTGTATATTTTATACCATTCATAATGTTTCTTTTTGTAATAAATTTGTTGAAATATTGACTTGCATTTACATTTTCCTTATTGATTCTTAATTTATGTCATGATAATATAAATGACGATATGATTGGGTAAAATGAAATTGAATAATGAAATAGCATGGCCATAATGAATAATAACATGAAGAAATATAACAGGAAATATAACATGAAATATGATATCTGAAATATGAAATATGAAATAAATAGAACTCGGAAAATAACTTGAACTATAAAATGAAATGTAACATGAAATAAATAGGGCCATCAAATGATATAATAACATACAAGGTAAAGAACAATAATATAATATTGAGAACATGATCAATTGAACATGAACACATACAAATGATATTGAAACAATAATTAACATTGATTGGACATGGTTATTAGGGGAACAATGAAATCAGTACAGACGAAATAAAGACATATTGACTCCATTGATAATATATGATATTTGCAGTTGAAAATGTTATGATATAAAACAAGTCAAAACTTAATTTTCTTACATTCTATGATTTTCATGTTTGTTTAGTAAGTACTTTTGTTATATCCATCATTTGCTTCTCATTTGTCTCATTATTCTCAATTATGTTATTATTACTTTCAGTTCATCATTTTCCAACATCATTTTATATATGTACCAATCATTATTCCAATATTCTCTATTATTATATATTGTTGTAGTTTCTTATTACATAACAAAAGTATGGGAGTATATAACAATGCTAAGTACATCGTGAACTTTATTTATAATATATACATTGGTTGGGTTAGGTTTTACATAGTTCTTTGGGTCCTCTAGTCATCAGTAGCTGGTCGTCCTCGGGGAAACACCATTCGCTCTTGCCATTCCACTGCGCCTGCATCCGATGAGTAGTACTGGGCCAGGTAATCTCTTGACAGCCTTCGCTCGACGTGTGTAGTTCAGTCCCCTTCTTGCCATGAGTTGTTCCATGAGGTTCAGCGGCTCCTGCCTCCAAGTACCTGGTACGACTTTATGGTGTTGGTCCTCATGGTCGACGTCGGTGCCAGCACATGGGTAGTGTTGCAGTGCTAGGTTGTGCATGGCACATGTGCACAAAGTTATCTCCTTGCAAACTTTTACATCCTGTTGCATCGTCGTCCCGAAGACTCGCCATCTCATCTGCAGCAGGCCGAATGCGTTTTCCACCACACGACGAGCGTGAGATAATCTGTAGCTCAATAGTCATTTGGTGGGATCTTGTGATTGGTGGGAGTAGGGCTTCATCATCCACGACTTGAGAACGAAGGCATCGTCGGTGACTATGTGGAAGGGGATGGGTTCGTCGTTGTTTGGGCAGAATTGTATCTTGTTGGGAGTCGCTTGCTCGATTGTATCTGATGGCCCTGGCCAGGTTGCACTTCTGCCAGGTTCCTCCATCCCCAGCACCTCCTTCTGCACCGACATCGACGAACAGCAACCTGTGTTTTGCATCAGAGAGGGCCATGAGGACAATGCAGGGGAACTTCTTGTAATTTAAGTACAGTGATCCTCCATCTTTGGGTTTCTTGATTGCGACATGCTTCCCATCCCGGCCTCCACACAAATGAAGTAGTTCCACTTGAGGCGAATCGTTTGCTACGTCGTTTCCATGCTTCTGCTGTCTTGGGGCGGCAATTCAGCACTCCTGGTTTGTAGGTGTCGATAATGGCTTGGCAGACTAATGGGAAAAACCGGCATATGGAAGTCTTGGAGATTCTGAAGCTGTATTGGAGACTTGGAAAAAGTTGTTCCCACTTGCCAGGTGCCGGAGAGTGACTGCCAACTTGAGTCCCACCTCTTGTGCATTCTGTTTTCGTGTCCTTCTTCTAAATGGGCGTCAGCCTTTCGACCATCTCCTCAAACAATTCAGGGTAGATGCGTAGGAAGTTCTTGTGTCCTTTGTGGTCCTCCTTGTTCAATTCTTGTAGTAGGTGGTCGTAGTCTCCATGTAGTTGTCGCCGTGTCAGCCACTCCCGAGCGAATATCCGCCTTGCCCTGCTGTCCTTTCTGCGTATTTTTCCAGGTGGGTGTGGCACTGTAGTACTTCTTCTCAACTCGTCGATGACCTGGACTGCACAGAGATATAGGACAGCTACCAAAAATCTCTAGGTCTCCTGGGGTGAGAGGCTGTGGAGGTCCATAATGCATGCTGGCTAGGCGTGGAATGAAGGATGTGCTTGGCAGGCCTCTATATACCCCTAGTTCATATCCGACACGTCGTGTCTTGTGCACATGTGTGCACACTTTGCAACAACACCGCAAGCCACCCGCAACACACCACTACACAGAGTAACAAAGCCGCAAGAGGGTGTGCCATGGCATATGAACCAGCACCATAAAACTGCACCAATGCCGTAACACAGCACCAGACACCGCAATGTCACCTCAACAACATGCCGTAACATGCCTATAACACAAAAGTGCGTAGGTGTAAACGTGCGTTTATTGTACCTCCGTTCATATTCTTCTTTCGTCAGACTTTTCTCACTCCTCTCCTAACAATTGATTCATTGTGCAACTGCAAAAGGTTTTCCTCCTGTTACGCCTTTCAAACCTTTTTCTGTCAAATTCCACCTCAGCAATGAGTGACCTCCTGGGTCCCAAATTCTATATTCTGTTCAATTCTATTACATTCGCTACTTAATGAATGACAGAGAATTTGATCTCCTTTACTTCAAGTTTAATTTTTCTCATTAAATTTCTCTTCTGGTCCCTAAGTGGACAGGGGGTTTTAAAAGGAAAGAGAAAAGAATAAAATTAATTAAAAGGCTTTGACGGGCAGAATAATTGCAGCTGTGAATTCTTATCAGCGCCAACAATAATCTCATTATAAAACCCTTGCTAAGTTATTGTCTCAGGTTTGTCAAATATGCAAAGCGGTGAAAAATAGATCCTGGAGAAGTGGCTTCTGGCATTATTATTCGTCATATTTCGTCTAGATTGTGAAAGTAATCTTTCAATGGAGATCAGCTGCTATTTAGAGGTTGGGGGGTGTAATAGCAATAGTGAATGTTGCATGGAGATCAGTGAAAGAAAATAAGTTAAGTTGTCTTATTGATGGATGTGTGTTCCATATTCTTTATCTACCAAATCTCTTTGATTTTAAGGGTGAGAATTCACTTCAATGTTTAAATGCCTTTATTGGATATAATACTATTGTTAAGGCACACTGAGACTGTTTCCATAGTGGGTAGTACCATTACTGCACCACCTCACGTGGCATAATGTAGGCATTACTGAAGAAATATATATATATATATATATATATATATATATATATATATATATATATATATATATACATATATATATATATATATATATATATATATATATATATATATATATATATATATATATATACATATATACATATATATATATATATGATATATATATATATATATATATATATATATATATATATATATATATATATATATATATATATATATATATATATATATATATATATATATATATATGGTGTGTGTGTGTGTGTGTTATTATTATAATATAATATATAATAAAATATAAATAAATTAATAATATAATATATATATGTATAATATATATATATATATATATATATCTATAATATATATAATATATCTATATATATATATATATATAATATAATATATATTTTATATATAATATATATATAGATATCCCTATTATATATAGTAATCCCAGTCTTTGGTTGGCAATTGCGTAATCTGGTCCTCACTCGACCAAGAAAGACTTCAAACCTTTATAATAATCGTCTAAACCCAGAATCCATTTGTGAAATGAGTATGTTTATATCAATAAATGAATTCTGTCTGCTCTGTGCTCTGTAAAAGACTCCGTTAGCTCTACGTCGGCTCTAGAAGAGGACTTTCCTCTCATTAGAATATTTCTATTGGTGGAGGGAGGGAGTTTCCTCTTTCACTGAGGATACTGGGTAAAGAGACTTGCTAACTGGAATTCTCTCCTCTCTCTCTTCTCTCTCTCCTCTCCTCTCCTCTCTCTGCTCTCTCTGTTCTCTCTCTCCCTCTCTCTCAGGTAAAGAGGGATTATATAAACAGTGGTTTTCTGCAAAGTCAGTAGATTTAATTCAGTCTTAAATGTGCTTTTTTTAAAATAAAATAAATAGATTTTAATCTGACATTTAGAGATAAGAGTTTAGTTTCCCGCCAGTTGTGGTTTAAAGGCTTCCATTTTCTTTCGAATATTTGCATCAACGAGAAGCGATGATGTGGCTCTGACAAAGTTCTTTGTAAATCTCTTGAACATATTACGAAGAAACTCACTGCGGGAAACCTTTCTGCCTTCCAGCACTTGAGATACGATGTCAAGTCAGGATTGCATATGTCCTTTATACTTTACTGCATGGGCTTCACTTTTAAAGGAGACGTGCAAAGAGAAAGAGAGAGAGAGAATCATAATTCCCCAGTTATGGCATTCATAACGGGCGATTATCGCTATTCGCAAAAATTCATGGCGGGAAAGTTAGCGTCTGTCTCCGAAAACGTGATCCTCCCGATTTCGAGTTACGAGAGAAGTTCGGGAATCCTTTAAAAGGAATAGAGCCTGGGATAATGTCTATGAATGTGTTGTGTGTGTGTGTGTGTCGTCCAAAATATGTGCTTTCCGGAAGTTCCATGAAAGCACGTAGACTTGGTCACGTAAACTCAAACGACTGGAATCATAATTCCCAAACACGGCGGGATTCCAGGAATCGTCTGACGTACAGAAGAAAAGGCGTTGGGACAGTGTCCCTCATATCAGATTGATTCCAAAGGATTCATTTCTTAACTTCTGATTGGAATATACGAAGAAAGTGAAGCTGAGATATGGTCTAGAGTTGTTCTCTGTTCAAGTAGTGGTTTCAGTGACATTTGTAGTTGTGACGCCAGGAAAATCCTGGAAATAATAAATTATTCTTGGGCTGTATGAAGTAAGACTGAAAACTGATTGACAGTCTCGTATGAAAACGATAAACCGAACAACAATAGTAAATAATATGAACATGAGCACCTAATTCGAATCTTTCAGTAGACTGAAAATACGTTGTCATTTTGGTGAAACACTCTCTTTTGAGCTCAGTTATGACTAAACAACTGTAGCCCTCTTGTTCGTTTGCATCCAGAAGGCAAAAGGAATAAAATGGATTGAAAGGGAATTACTGGGAATGTGAGGAATTAAGAGGAATAGATTATTTTCTGGAACGAGATTCATTTCAAATGTTCTCATGGCTTTTCCAGGCTCCCTTCGTGGCCTGAATGATGGCAATAGAATTCCCTTTCTCAAAGAAGGCAAGTATTATAGAATTTTCTAAGAGAGAGAGAGAGAGAGAGAGAGAGAGAGAGAGAGAGATAGCTTTTTCACGCATCTGTGCGTCTCTTAACGAACCGACTAACTCTGATAAAATGAGGTAGCAAATGTCATCATTGATGATTTAGTACTACACCCGTAACCAGTGTGATCTAGATCTCCTAATGCAAATGGATACACGAATAAATCAATACATTAATGAATTCATAGATAAAAAGATAAATAAATAAGCGGATAAATAAGTAAATAAAGCTCGGTTTGGTACTAATGACTGAACTGTTAAATCTTTATTTAAATCGAATTGGACTGTTTGAATAGGCCTATTTTCCTTATGCAGTATTACCTAAGTCATGGTCGTTCAGTCGAAGAAAAAGGAAGGTCCTGAAAAATCTCCTTTTTGATGGGGAAAGAGAACTTAAAATAATCACAGGAAAAGCTAAAATCTAAATGGAAAGTAGAGCTTTTGTGGAACCTTAAACCTAACTTTCAGCTGAGCCGGTGGCATTTCTCCAGAGTGTAACTCTCTCTCTCTCTCTCTCTCTCTCTCTCTCTCTCTCTCTCTGCTATTCAGTTATCTGCTCGTTATGCCAAAATATAAACTGTCTGAGGGATGCAGTTCAAGAGTTTCAAATGAAATTCACATTAAAAATGTTTTAATAGCCCAAGTCCCATTTAACGACTACAAATATGAGTTGATTCTTAGAAAAAGTTATTTTTGGTCACTTTTCTATTACTATTAATTTTGCACTTGTTGTTTGCTGTAATGAGCCTGTTTTTAAAGTTATTAAAGACTCTCCTGGGTAATTAGCGAGTAATGAAGTTATCTTGACTCTCCCAGAACTATCGACATTAATATGCAAAAGACGATCCCTTGTTTGTGTGTAATACATACCACCATCTGTTTGGATGTGTGCATATATTTAAATAATATGTATAAGCCTACGCATAAACCATAATACACACTCTAAATGTTAATATACGTAGAGTCTAGTGCACAAAACAGTAATGTACATTCTGGAAGTGAACATAGTCCACAGGTTTGTCTGAAAACAAAAAAGAAAATCATTTACATGTGGATTTGCTCCCAGTGTGTGCTCTGATGGCTATAAATGAATGTTTGCTTTAGACCGATATAGAGGGGAAACTTGGTCCCTGATCAATTTCACTGTGATTACAGGGGTGTCATTTGGGAAGGGAAGAGCGAGAGAGAGAGAGAGAAGAATAATGAAGATAGTTTTGCACACACACACACACGCACAGACGATACAGAGGGAGAGAGAAAGAGCCAACTGTTGTCAGTCCGCTATAAATAAACTCATCGCACATAAATTGGCTGAATGTCGAAGATGGCAGAGAATTGTTTTGTTTATTGAATTTGGGTCAACATTGAAAAAGGAAATGTTTCGGTGTCATTAAGAGACTCGAGTAGATTTATCTCTTAAGGACGGAAGAAAATTCTTTGTTAAAGAAGCCTTTTAGAGGAATGCAACTGGTATCAAACGTAATTAATTACAGGAGGTTATACATGGAGGGAGAGAGAGAGATGGGGGGAGCCGTAATTCTTCACATACCATGGTAATTCGAGGAATCACCAACACGTAATACAGAGTCCTAATTACGAAAGTCATTTGTAATTCAGGTGAAATGAGACACAGCTTATGAGACTATTTAATATATATATATATATATATATATAGTATATATATATATATATATATATATATATATATATATATATATATATATATATATATATATATATATATATATCCTAACTACCACCGTCTGAGCAGAGCTTCCAGCCGACATATTTTATGTTTTTTCACCTTGTATTGAGTAAATGTTCTCCTCAACCTGGATGAGAGGAAAGTAGATTCCTCAACCGGAGGAAAAAAAATGGTTTTGACTCAGTGTTTGTCCTTCTTATCTGAGGGTCCAGGATTTGGGGCAATCGAAGACCGAAAATAGTCCAATCAAAATTCCATAAGTAAAACTATTGTTTTTCATTGTTGGTTTTCCACAGGCAAAAGTTATATTTTTTCCAAGCCAGCCGTGTACGTATTTAATTCCTTCATAGAGATCGTGGCTGTTGTATCCAGAACAAGTCTCTTTAGAATAATAAAGGGGAAACTCGAGAGTTAATCAGAACAAACTGAAATCAGGCTTTTTCTAGCTGTGATATCTCATCTCTGTTCCGAATTCTGACATGGCAATCATTCAAACGACACTTCACCCAATTAATATCAAATTTCTCTTTCTTTCCTGATGTTATCTCTCATCATATGATTAGTCAGACTCGTGTTCGTCAGCGATTTGAAATATCAATTTGACCAGAGATTGAAATATATCCGATTCTGATAGACAGAGATGGTTGCAAAAAACTACTGTTGGTAATATCTCGCCATGAAGAATCTTGACGACCAATAAACCTCAATTCACACAAGTGAATTTGTAAATTTTTGTTTGAAATCACGATTTGAACCGAACCATTATTAATCTCAGGAAGCCATTCAATCAATCATTCCTGGAAGGCGCAGGACTTATTGGAGAGGCCCTTTTATCAAAGGAGTATTAATAACAACCAGACGAATTGGGTCGATGGTTCCCATCAGCTTTCATGACTCTTAGTCTGTGGAAGGCTGAACTGTTTTCTAACTTATTCTTTGACGATTGTGGATATGTCGTTTCAGAGCAAGATCGCTCTCTTCAACGTGCACGCAGACACTCACACACGCATATATATGTATGTATGTATGTATGTATGTATGTATATGTATAGTGTGTTTCTATGTAACTATATGTGTGTTAGTGTCTGTCAGACTTCATCAACACATCTGTTACGAACCACAAAAAGCCGGTGGGTGTAACTTTCAAATAGCAGTGTGAAGGATAAAACCCTTTAATCCTCGGAGAGATCGATGACCAAATGGTTATGGATCAGTAATGAGACCTCCTTCCTCACTTTGGTTTCCTCAGGGGGGGATTTCCTCACTCTGAATAGAGCAGTTTCCCGAATGTCTATAAATACAGATGTCTGTTTTTTAATGAAACTTAAAATTGTTTAACATATAAACTTTCCTTAAGCAACGAGGATGTTCATGTAGTCTAAGGGAATAGTATTTTTTCTGAATTTCCTACCACATCCAGACATTCAATTTACATTAGAGGTAGACATTGTAGTGCTCTCGATTATACTGAAGTGGTCCTTTGCTTTTGAGGGACAATGTTTGCTTTTTAAAGTTTGTTGCTGGGAAATTTAGCTTTCACTCAGTATAAACGATTCCTAAAAAGGAATTACAGGTTTATTTCACATTCTCTCTCTCTCTCTCTCTCTCTCTCTCTCCTATGTCAAGAGAGAGTGAGTGAGAGGAGAGATGAGATAATAGTTTTCTGAATATC
>NC_061095.1:59312806-59315306 GCF_015104395.2 Macrobrachium nipponense | reverse complement strand
GAGGAGTGAGGAGAATTCCTTCTCTGGTGAGAAGCGGAAAAACAAAGGAACAGAAACTTCTGAGAACGAGAAAAAAAGTAGACCTATATAGAAATAACCTCACAAGGGTTGGTTAGAAGTTTTGCCATTAATTCAGTTCTGTCAAGAGGACACACCACCACTCCATTTCTCCTCCAGACACCAAAAACTAAAGGAAATGTGTCACACCGGTTCCCCACACACTTTTTATCATATTTGAGAAAAACCATAACAGAAACTAATGCTCTGATTGGTTGCTATTCTGTTCAGTTGAATTAGTCATCCAATAGAAGGCATCAATCTAGTGACGTACACGGCAGGTTCTTTGCTTATTATCCACTCTGTTGTTTGGTATTCTTCAATCCATCACCGATAGAGCCACATTCATATTTAAGATATATGCACGTTTACATACATGGATATTTTGTAATCTCTCTCTCTCTCTCTCTCTCTCTCTCTCTCTCTCTCTCTCTCTCTTTGTTTACGAAACTTCTACTAGAATTGCATACGAGTATTTTATCTATTTGTTCATACTTTTCATTTCAATATTATGCCATTTATTTTTCACGTATAGAAGTGAACCATTAAGATAATCTCTCTCTCTCTCTCTCTCTCTCTCTCTCTCTCTCCAGTATCATGAGCGACAATTGGACGCGTCTCTCTTGCACGTGGAGGCTCCTCCTTTCATGCTGATTTGAAATTGAAAGATTGGAGGTCGATTTTTTCGTCTTTTCCTATAATTATTGTTCTAATCAAATCTTTGTTCATTTTAAGATCATTGTTTTATATGACAAAGGGGTAGTATTGTTATCATGAATAGTTCAGAATATAGGGTTAAAATGTACAGGCTACTAGATGATGAAACTACTTATGCTAAAATAGAGAATCCTCCAACAATCCAAAAGCTTCAGAATACCTTTAATCAGAATGTGAAGAAAACAATCAGTAGACTAGGTAAATGGGAAGGACATGCTATGCAAATAATTATTCTCAAGTAATTACCTCTTGAACTTGCATATATAATTGGCAGCCCAAAAATACACAAGGAGGGCTGCCCACTACGCCCTATTGTTTCTAGTAGGAAATCTCCTAGCAAAAACTTAGCTCTGTGGTTAGCTGGAGAACTAGGAATATACTTAGGTATATTTTTCAGAATCCCATATTAAACATTCAGTAGATTTCATAGACAAAGTTAAGAAAAAGAATATAAAGGGACACATGATTAGTTTTGATGTAGTAGGCATTATTCACCCAATGTCCCCTTAGATAAAGTATTAGAATTCCTTCAGACTAACATAATGAGGGTATTTTCAATCCAAACATCGAAATAGGTGTCTTCCTTGAGTTGATTAAATTGTGTGTCAGTGATACTTATTTCACGTTTGAGGGCAAGTTTACAACAGAAATATGAAGTAGCTATGGGGTCCTCATTATCACCTATACTCGCTAACATCTATATGGAATATTTCGAAACTAATCTAGTTCCTAATGTTAATGTCCCTAACTTAAAACTGCAAGGATGGTGGAGATATGTGGATGATATTTTTGCTTTTCTGAAAGGTGATGAAAATAGAATAGAAACTTTTCTAGATGAACTCAATAAGTTTGATAACAATATCCAGTTCACTTTAGAAAAAAGTAACATATAAACTGCCCTTTTTATTTTTGACATACTCATAGAAAGAAAAGAAACAGGATATGAATTCAGCACATATAGAAAGGCCCACACATACAAACTCATATATTCATTTCTTCTCTTTTCACAGTCGTGAATATAAAATAGGGGTTCTAACTGGTTTATTTCTTAGGGCAATGAGAACGTGCGACCCTTGCAAGATATAGCAAGAAATAAATTACATCGATAAAAGCTCCGATGCATTAGCATACCCGGAATGGTTCAGAAAAAGGGCACTCAACAAAGCTAAAAAAAATTTTTACAGAGCGAATGTAGAGAGTACATGGAATAAAGAAAATAAGAAAATAGTTGCCCTCCCTTTCATGCCTAAAATGAAACAAATCACTTCAAAAATGAAAGAAAGTAAATATAAATTGTATATACCTTTGATAATACCGTAAAAACAAACAAAGTATGTAAAAATAAATTGGTAGGTAGAAGACAGTAACTACCAGATGATGTAGCGGGGGTATACATAATCAATTGCAACAATTGTGGAGACAGATATGTGGGGGAATCATGGTAGGGGAATAAGGACCAGAGTCCAAGAACATAGAAAGGCAGTACAGCTCAACTCTCAGGGGAGTGCTATAGCTAGGCATTGTTGGGAAAATGACCATAGTAGGCTTATATACAAAAGCAACAAAATTAGTCACAGGAGGGTAGTAGAATGGTGCACTTATCAGAGAGATTAAAGTAATTGAAGGAAACAAAGGTTCTACCTCATAAGATCCGGCCTAGCCGAGCTTTGATATTAAAAGAAGCTAAGATTTGACCCTGCTGACCTGGAGATTAGGTTTCCTGCCC
>NC_061095.1:59290306-59310306 GCF_015104395.2 Macrobrachium nipponense | reverse complement strand
GCATCTCTTCGGCTCCTAGCCGCAACCCCTTTCATTCCGCTTACTGTACCTCCGTTCATATTCTCTTTCTTTCATCTGACTTTCCTCAACCCTCTCCTAACAATTGATTCATAGTGCAGCTGCTTTGAGGTTTTCCTCCTGTTGCGCCTTTTAGACCTTTTTACTGTAAGTGTACGTTTCAGCACTGAATGACCTCATAGGTCCCAGCGCTTGGCTTTGGCTTAAGTTCTATATTCTATTATATTGCGGAACCTATTGCACTGAAATTCAAGCAGATCTGTTCTGGGCAAGTGTCATTAAAATTCTTCATATTTCTAGGTATTTGAAAAAACCTGCTTATTTTAGTTCATCAAATATGCAACTGAGCATTCATGATTCATGACTATTGTTTTATTAAGAGTAAAATGCTGAGTTGTTATATACAAAGGAGTCCACAAACCTTGTAACTTCTCCAGGCTGTCTATATTCATTGTTATTTGAATTTCTTTTGAATTAATTGTTCCTTTTACTTATTATGTATTACAAATATGTAATTCCCGGTTGTTGAAAAAGCCTACTTGTTATAAGTTGTCATTTTTTTTCACCATTTCATTAATGAATTCCTCTCTCATTGTCACTATGGTATTTTTTGTTTCAATATTTTCAAGTAATTCAATTTTATCATTAGTTCTTTTGTCGCATATATGAATTTCATATATCTAGTTTTCTTGATGATTTCTGTGTTCATATACGTACAAAAATCCATACGCACATCTTACTACGTTCTAGTGTGACGAAAATCTTTGTAGACATATAAAAACAAAGTCTCATTATAGTCGTCCAGGGAAAGACGATATTTTACGATTCCACATCCGGGTTCCTTGACTGGAAACAATGTTGTGGTGTTCAGTGTGTGTAGCAGGGAGGGTGATGGAGCCATTTCCTTCTAATATAAGTTTGTGAGGGAGTCGTTTACTTTAATAGGTGGCGTTGCTTTCATTTATTAGACGTGTTGGGATATCTGGAAGTGTGGAAGGATCTCTCTCTCTCTCTCTCTCTCTCTCTCTCTCTCTCTCTCTCTCTCTCTCTCTCTCTCTCTCTATATATATATATATATATATATATATATATATATATATATATATATATATATATATATATATATATATATATATACTTAACTCATTTACTCATTTGCATATTCATGTCTGCGCATACTGACTGACTGACGGAAGAAGCCTAGAAAAAAAAAAAGAAAAAAAAAAAAGTATTTTGTAATTCCCAAGAGAGTCGGGGCCCTCGAGTTCTAAGAAGCAGGGAGAGGAAAGTCCCATCGACAGCGGCAGTAGAGAAAGAGAGAGAGATGAAACTTGACAAAGTTGTTGGTTAGGTGACATTCTGAACAAGAGGAACCTTCTGAGAGGAATCCCTTTTGTTGCCCCTTTCAGAAATAGACATTTATTTCCCTTCCGTGAAAGACTTCATCTAAATGGAACAAAATACTCTTTAATCTAAATGGAAACACTCAAATATGATGATAATGATACAAAATAACAAAACAGTCTAATTTCTTTCCCCTTCTGAAGAATTGATAAACTGCCATATCTCTTCCACAAACAATAATGGTCTGATGCTCTATAAAAATCTTGTCAGGGGAAAGTTTCCATCATAAAAGGTAGGGAGAAAAATTTCTTCGTTACACCAACCGAGTTCTTGAAGGATTTCGGACAAAAATGACTTTATTTTCACTTTCTGAGAAAAGGCTCCCAAGAGTTGGAGCTTAAGGATGAGTGGGGTGTTGGTGGTGGGAGGGAGGTCCGTGGAGCTGTTATATATATAATATCGTGGAGGCCTGAATCTTTCTCAGTTTCATCATTAATTTTATTTCTAGAGGATACTTGAAGGTCTTAATGAGTTCTTAGAGATTTTCTTTTACTTTATAATGAGATTCTTTGATAAGTAAATCATTATATAAATCAAATATATAAATAAATAACTTAATAACATCCTTTCAATAATTATTCTTGTGCCTTTCGTAATTCATCTCAGTGGTCGTTTTAAGTAATATTCAGCTTCTACACTTCACTTCCATGAAGATGAATTGGATATACATATATATATGTATATATATATATATATATATATATATATATATATATATATATATATATATATATATATATATATATATATATATATATATATATGATGTATTTATGCATATGTACGCATGCATGTATGGACGTATGTGTGTTTGAATGTATCTATAAAGTTAATGATTTCACAATACTTGCAACCTAAAAGTGGAGATGAAATCATGCACAAGCAAACTATCACAGCCATAAATAGCATTCATTACGTTTGTAAATTCTCGTACAAAGTCATCTCCATGGAGACCAATCCGTAATAGTTTAAACGACGTTTTAAATTAAAAAAAACAAAAAAAAAAAAAAGTTGGCAGTCATGACAGGTGTTTACATCCATCGACGTTGTTATATGCAATTCAGGTGAAAGGACTTAAAAAAAAAACAATTAGTTTTTATCCGTGTCAATATTGACGATGATATCGAAGCCGTCAGCAGATGGCCTTGGAATATTCGTGTTCTGTTGGTCATAGGTCGTGTTTGTGCATTATTCTGCGAACTGTTGGTTTTAATTCGATGTAATTTTAGATTGCAAATATGTGATTCAAAATAGCATTTATTCCATCCAGCTTGAAGTTTATCATTATGCAGATCCTGTCTCTTAGCCTATTTCATCAAGACCAACAGCATATCAAACAAACAGAAAAATAAAATCCTTTTCACAGAATCATATAATTCCACAAAGTCTTGATTTTAAGTTCAATTCTTGTCTGCTTTTTGATATTCGATATGTGATTAAAAATAGCATTTATTGTATCTAACTTGACATTATGTTATACAATTCAGTTACCTTCCAATCTATTTCCTCAAAATCAACAGACATTTATAAAAAAAATTCATAGATTTTATAGTCATTTTTAATTCAGAGTTTTTCCTCCTCATATTGGACACGGAAATGGGTCATCCGCCCACCCGAATTTTTATCCTCGACGGTACAAACGAAGGACCTCGCCAGAGGAACAAAGTACTCTCCAATGAAAGCGTCGGAAGGGAGGCGGGGTGATGGGGGTTGGGTATGCAATGTGCCATCAGAAATATTTTTGGAACTGTCTGTTGCCTGATATATGAAAGTGAATGTTGAGTGTAATATCCACACTTGACAATTATATTTTTATTTTAACATTAATTCAATTTACCTTTTCTGATAGCAGTAATATAGAAGTAGCACTAATAGTAGTGGATTTAGTAGCAACGATAGCAGCTGTATTTCCGAAACCTGTGCAAATCTTATTTTTAGCCAACTAGTTTTATTTATGTTTTCAGAAGCTTTACAGCTTCCAGTACTCAACACAAACAGTTTCAATAAGACCGAAAATATTTTAAGGTTATATTTTCCTTCAGTTATTTCTGGCTTTCTTAATATGATAATGGCCACTGCGTTTCAGCGCTGGAACCAACATAGGTTCCAGCGGTTGGCCTTTGGCCTAAATTCTATAGTCTATTCTATTCTGTCTCGGTGAAGACCCTTTGAGCAGACAATCGCCTCCGCACTGTATTTTATAGTGTGACAGAGCTGGTCCTAAGCATTGTTTATATTCATATTACTTATTTACATTTTGTCAACTCTTACAGTTTTCTTTAACTTTATAAATGGATTAATTTCAAACGTTGTAGTGTCTGACAAAATTTCACTTGATGTCTGCCGCTGGTTAGACTTTGGACGGAGTCAATGGCCTCTTGCAGAGACAAGAATTGCTATTTAAGTCAGTCTGTGAATGTATAGAATAAAACGGTGGAATATCTGTCACTTATACAAACGTAACTTTTTTTTATTCAAGAAGATTTAGCCACAAATGTCGTTTAATATCTAATCACTATACTTTACAAATAACCAACGCACAAAGGATTTCATAACTGGTAAATACTTTTGACCCGATCAGGATTCGAATATGGGCCTTGAGTTGAAAAATCAAAGATAAACAGATGACTTTGAACTCTTGATAAGGTGGAAGCGATTATCAGTTATAAAGGATAAGTCCCTTAGGCTGTGTGGCGTTCCTAAGGTTTAGTAAATCATGTAATGAAAAATGTTTTGCTTAATGTTTATGAATGATATAAATCATATCACGAGATTCGCAGCTGAATTAGGAAAAAAAAAAAGTATCAGTGAAATGAGAATACTTGATACAAAAATGCAGATTAAATTTAAAAATATAGAAAAGGAAAACAGAATCGTGACATGAATAAACAAACTTGCTAAAATATATAAATAAAACTAAAAAGGCTAAAAATGAAAGTCTGAAATCCCCCATTTGGCGTAACCTAGAATTCTCGCGACGGTGGAGGGGCTATGCAAATTACACGAGTTGCCCTCTGAGGTGAGGTGTGGCCCTCTGAGGTGGGCCACACCAGGTTTTATGGAAGACCTCCTGAGAGTGTGTCCTTAAAATAAAGAATGTTACAAATGAAATGTTAAAATGAATAGTTTGAGGCTCTTTGAGCTCACCGTTAAACAGAAGGTTTACTCGATAGAATGGAATTGGCGCGCGCGCGAGAGAGAGAGAGAGAGAGAGAGAGAGATGGAAATGGAAATGAGGAATGGTACGAAGCAGCGAGGTTTTCTGGAGCAGAGGATTTTATTCAGTAGTTCAAGTGTGAATGCACACACACACACACACACACACATATATATATATATATATATATATATATATATATATATATATATGATATATATATATATATATATATATATCTAATAAAAGGAGCCCATAAAAACACCAAAATGTAGAGAGAAAAGTACTATATTTCAGAGGACTGCTGTCTCTCTCTTCAGGTATATGAATGAGAAAAGTTTACAGAAAAGGTGGTATTTATACCAAGAGATTCGTCCACAAGTAAGCCAATTTAGGTCACCCCCGCTGATAATCTTCCTTTAATCTTCTTAAGCGTTGGTTGAATGAACACTGCGTCGACGATGTCCGATGTCCAATTTCCTTTTGAGATGTTCATTACCTGCTTCTCTTTATTAAGGTCCGATTCCATCATTTGACTCTTGTACCGGCAGTTGCTGCTATAATTACACGTGACATATTCCAGTTTATTCTATGGTTATGTTCATTTATATGATTGAAAATAGCCGAGTTCTGTTGTCCTACCTAACTGACCGTGTTGTGGTGTATTAATCTCTGGGAAGTGATTTACCTGTAAATCCTCCCGATGTAAGATTGGTCACAGTCCTGGCATGGGATCTCATATACCCCAGAGTCTTTGGCGGTGTCCCTTTTGTTTTGTTGGACGTTAATCAGGGATTTGGCTAAGGTATTTGGGTAGGTAAATGCAAAAGGGTTGGATTTCCCAAGGGTGTGAGTACTCTCTTAATCGTCTCCAGGTGGGGAATTTTTATTTTATTGTTGGGTGTGTCTCTGTCTTGTCTTTAGGGGGTCGTAGAAAATTACGTTTGCTTTTTGAATTGCTTTCTCAATTATATGGTCAGGATACATTAAAGATGAAAGTTGCTTGCGAATTAGTTCAAATTCTTTTTACCAGGAAATCTGGGGAACAAATTTGTAAGGCTCTTAAGAATAAACTGGAATATGTCACGTGTAATTTATAGCAGCAACTGCCGGTACAAGAGTCAAATGATGGAATCGGCCTTAATAAGAGAACGCAGGTAATGAACATCTCAAAAGGAAATTGGACATCGGACATCGTCGACGCAGTGTTCATTCAACCAACGCTTAAGAAGATTAAAGGAAGATTATCAGCGGGGGTGACCTAAATTGGCTTACTTGTGGACGAATCTCTTGGTATAAATACCACCTTTTCTGTAAACTTTTCTCATTCATATACCTGAAGAGAGAGACAGCAGTCTCTGAAATATAGTACTTTTCTCTCTACATTTTGGTGTTTTTATGGCTCCTTTTATTAGATGGAATTCTGTTGTTACAGAACACTTTTACCAGTCATTGTCAGCCCATTATGGAATTCAACCGCCTTTCCACGATTCTTCACTCACTTCCAGAAGTCAAGCCAGTTTTCCGCAAGTTTGAAAAAGAACTGACAGACTACACCGGCTGAAAAACCAAAAACACTTTTTGGAAGAATGCCTCAAAGAACAAGTACTTCCAAAAATGTACGGATTCGGGAGATGGACTCTGCAATCAAACCCCTTCCCTCTATCACACAAGATTTTCCTGAAGAAAGAATCACCATACGAGAAACGACATCTTCGTGCTACGCAGAGTGATATATGGAACTCAATCTAATCTTCGCCTCCTCCACTACGGACCACGTATACAGGTATCTGATTTCATTCTGTTCCGACATTGCTGCCTATAATAGCGTGACTCATTCCAACAGACTTTTACGCAAGTTAAACAACCTAATAGATAATAGCGCATGGAATAATCTTGAACAACAAGACAAAGTTTTTAAACTTATCCAACACCCCCCTTACTGTAAATCAACATTTAGTTTTAAATTTAGGCTTATCCTTTGCCCTAATGCCAGACCGCAAAAACAACCTAGACTTCATAGTGGCTTTTGATAAATTCATATCTGACAAAAACTACAGCCGTGAAGAGATATGTTTAAAAGGAGTGTTACTAAATGCTTTAACTGACCTTCATAAGAAATATCCTGTTCCCCGCAGATTCATGATAGCCATCCACTCGCTAAAAAAGTTAGATGTTATAATAAGTAGATCCGACAAAGACGGCAAAATTGTAATAATGGACAAAGACTTCTACCTCGACAAAATCAACCAGCTCCTTAGCGACACAAATACTTACGAAAAACTGACGAAAAATCCCCTTCAGAACGTCCCACAGAATTTTTCGGAAAGTAAGATTAATTGGCCAAGACAAAAGAGTATTGAACTATTAGAGAAATTTAAAGTAATTATCCCAAATTACCTTACTTTTATGGTCTTCCCACAACTCACAAAGACAATCTTCCATTCAGACCCATCGTTTCATGCGCCGGAGCTTTCAATTACAATTTGTCTAATGGTTAGCTGGCCTCCTTTCTTCCTTTTTTCCTTTTTTAGGCACTTTTTCTCCCAGTCACATCAAACATTCGAAGACTTTTGTCACAAATTCAGAGAAGCACATATACCACTTCACAACATAAAACTTTTAAGCCTTGACGTAGACTCCTATTCACAAAAGTACCAGTACAGGACGTTCTTCAGTTTTTAAGAGAAAAATTATCCCCCTATTCAGATCATTTCCCTTTGGCACTTGACAAAATAATAAAGTTATTTGAATTATGTGCATCTAATAACGTATTTTCATTCGGGAATCATTCTACAAGCAAAAATTCGGGTGTAGTATGGTGGTAGTCCTTTAAGTCCTATTTTTAGCCATCTGTACATGGGAATACTTTGAACTACAGTAATAAATGCAATAAAACCCAAAAACATGCTGTGGATGAGATACGTGGATGACATACTAACATTTTGGGATAATAAGTGGGGTAATTTTAATGAATTCTTCTCAAATTAAACGCATTAGTGCCCAGCATCAAATTTAAAGTTGAATGGGAAACAGACAACAAAATTCCTTTTCTTGATGTTTTTAATAATCAGAGACACGACATAATACAAATTTACCATATACAGAAAACCAACGTTCTCACTTTCATATATTCACTACTTTAGCTATCATGACAATACTATCAAGATAGGTCTAGCTAGCAACCTATTCTTAAGAGCCTTACGAATTTGTTCCCCAGATTTCCTGGAAAAAAGAATTTGAACTAATTCGCAAGCAACTTTCATCTTTAATGTATCCTGACCATATAATTGAGAAAGCAATTCAAAAGCAACGTAATTTTCTACGACCCCCTAAAGACAAGACCAGAGACACACCCAACAATAAAATAAAATTCCCCACCTGGAGACGATTAAGAGAGTAACTCACACCCTTGGGAAATCCAACCCTTTTGCATTTACCTACCCAAATACCTTAGCCAAATCCCTGATTAACGTCCAACAAAAGACACCGCCCAAAGACTCTGGGGTATATGAGATCCCATGCCAGGACTGTGACCAATCTTACATCGGATTTACAGGTAAATCACTTCCCCAGAGATTAATACAACACAAACGGTCAGTTAGGTATGGACAACAGAACTCGCTATTTTCAATCATATAAATGAACATAACCATAGAATAAACTGGAATATGTCCACTGTAATTTATAGCAGCAACTGCCGGTACAAGAGTCAAATGATGGAATCGGCCTTAAATAAAAGAGAAGCAGGTATGAACATCTCAAAAGGAAATTGGACATCGGACATCGTCGACGCAGTGTTCATTCAACCAACGCTTAAGAAGATTAAGGAAGATTATCAGCGGGGGTGACCTAAATTGGCTTATTGTGGACGAATCTCTTGGTATAAATACCCCCACCTTTTCTGTAAACTTTTCTCATTCATATACCTGAAGAGAGAGACAGCAGTCTCTGAAATATAGTACTTTTCTCTCTACATTTTGGTGTTTTTATGGGCTCCTTTTATTAGATGGAATTCTGTTGTTTACAGAACACTTTTTACCAGTCATATATATATATATATGATACACGAGCACCATAATATTTTAGCGCATCGCATGTTACCTATATCACCAAATATTCCAATATCCTTTCCACGTCAGTTATCAGTCATCCCTTCATCTCATTCTCTCTCGATTATCTTGATTGTATAATTTTCATTTCCTTATTCCAATAATATATCCATGTCATTACTGACGTGACCTCTGTACCTTATAATATTGAATACTGAGATTTAGATTTAAGTCTTCTACCTTCAGTCATCTGAACCCTTGTGTTTACTCAAGTACAATATATATTTATATAATTATGACACCTTCGTTTCGTCTCTTGGTGTTTTTGCGTTTGACTCTTTCATGAACTGAACTTTTAACAAATACATTGTGCAACTGTCAATAATCTTCCCTTCTTAATAATAATAATAAACTTTTTGTCTATCACAGTCCTCCAATTTGACTGGGTGGTATTTATAGTGTGGGGTTCCGGGTTACATCCTGCCTCCTTAGTAGAGCATCACTATTCTCACTATGTGTGCTTTTTCTAGGAGCACACTCTTCTGCATGAGTCCTGGTGCTACTTCGGAATCTAGTTTTTCCAGGTTCCTTTTCTGGGATCTTGGGATCGTGCCTCCTAGTGTTTATTGTGATTATGGCACAATTTCCACTGGCATATCCCATATCCTACCTTATTTCTATGTCCAGTCTTGATATTTTATCATTTTTTCTCCTTTCTTTCTCCTCTACTCTGGTGTCCCATGGAATTGCGACCTCAATGAGTGATACTTTCGTCTTGGTTTTGTTAATCAACGTAACGTCTGGTCTATTGGCACGTAGCTCACCCTCTCTGTTCTGATACCATAGTCCCAGAGATCTTTGCCTCGTTTACGGATTGATAATTTTTGTTCTTTATTCTCAGATTTGCTTAAATAATTTATAACAATACTTGTGTACTTTGGTACTCTTTTGCTGGTTCCGTGTTCCTTCAACTCTTGTGATATACAATCCGTGATTTTTCTGACTTGCAGAGAATCCCACTGATGTGTTTGTCGCTTCGGTTGAATTATTCGAAACCTTTTGACTTCAGGAGAATATTATCACAATTCTTTGAGAAAGTGAGAGAGACTAAATTGAATCCTTGATCACAATCCATTATTTCATATTTTTCATCCGAGTGTAAATTTCTCTTCAAAGGAGGGACATAAAGACAGAATCAGTCCATTTGCAGAAAAACAGGTGAAATCTACTTTGTTGGGGATCATGTAATCTGACAAAATGGACTCTGGATTTCCTTGTGATTAAATGCTTTATTTCTCTCTCTCTCTCTCTAGCATTTCACTGTAATTGGCTTCGAAATTGTTTGTAGAGGCAGCATTTCATCAGCACTAATTAGGACTCTGGAATAAGGCTGTTGATAAAATCTCACCCTGTCTGTCTGTCTGTCTATATCGTGACCCTGGGCCGTTCCCTCACCAAATGACACCTGATGAATCTCGATTCCTCTTTACGAAGGACTAAATCGATATTTCCATCCAATGCTCCTGTCTCTCTCTTGCCACAAGAGCTCCCCGTGAAAGTATCGTAAAAAGACAAGTAGTGCAAATATTCAAATGAAGTCTAATTGTATAGTAAAATCATCTCAGTTTAAATGCAGTCATATCATAATACTTTTTACAGTAAGAAGACACTTAAACTGGACGCTACAAATTATTGTATATCCATCAACAAACATTTTGCATCAGTACATAATATTTCCCATTAGATATGTTAATTACTCTAATAACAAACTCAAGTTTCAAGTAAAAGCATTAGAAAAAAAAACAAAATGCAAATTATTTCGCTCACATTCTGACGTTAGGCAGAGACGCAGATTGCAATAAATCGGTAGAAGGAGACTGGAAGTCCATCTTTGCCTCCCTGGAAGAGCATCTGTAAACCACTGGTCTGCCGCGACGGGTAACAGGCACCAGGAAAAAAGAGACACCTAGAAACAGAGACATCAGGATACAAGAGTTACTAGGAAAGAAGATATACCAGAAACAGAGAGAGAGAGAGAGAGAGAGAGAGAGGACGAAGACGCCATAAAAAGCAATACTGGAAATGTCGGACCAGACGGAGGGAAAAGAAAGGAAAGAGAAGAAAGATAATTGGATACTAAGAAGCAATGGAATGGTCGTGACTCGTGACGGAATGGGATGGAATGGAGATAGACTGATAACGAGGGGAGGAGAAGGGAATATACATAAATACTGGATATTCTGCGGACGACGCTGCTTATTATCTGCTCGGTTATTGGGTTGGTTTATTTCGACTCTTGTCTTGAAATGGACTGTCGATTAAAATAAGTCTCCAGTTAATGAAAATGACGAAATTCATGCGGCAGGAAGGGAGTTCCATTGGCTTTGTATCGGTAGATATTTGTCCTGGATACGAAATAGATCATTTGAATTGTTTAGAACATGAACAAAAATAAAGGATGATTGAACATTGGATAAATATAATTATTTTAAAAAGCTGCTTTAGACGAAACAATTTAGTCATCAGGAAAAAATAAAAGTACAAAATATCCATTTAATTCTCTCGTCTTCTTATGGTGTCATGAACGTGTTTCTTCAACAGTTCCCAAAAGTCTTAAAGAATGTGCCTGAATACCTATTGAACTGTTGTCTCATTTCACTCTTTATATAAGAAAGTCTTTTAGTCATAAATGTAATCTAAGATTGACAAGAAACTGTTTACATATGAATTCAATTTGCGACAATCTTTGCTCAAATGAAATTTTTTTTTTTTCATTATTTATCTAGTAAAGACTTTTTCATATCTGGATATCATTATATTTTTAAGATTCATATTGTGGGACATCAAATGTCGTTGTTGAAAGCCAGAAGCCTCTGACTCTGCTGGTTAATAGGTTTGCATATTCTCCGTCCAGTATATAATATTGCATTCCATTTTCATCGCTCTTTCTCTCTCTCTCGCTTGACGTTTTGTACGTTAGGAACGATGAAGACAAAACCCTAGACAACTTGAAATCCAGAATCTGATATAAACTGAGAATTGTTGTTGACATAAACTTAAGTAAATAATCTATGAAATTTGGTGACATTTTCACTTTTCCTTCTCAATTGCTGACAGAGACTCATAATTAATCAAATTCTGTTTCCTTCTGAAATGTAATGAATTTATGAATTTATTTGCTTAAGGAGAGAGAGAGAGAGAGAGAGAGAGAGAGAGAGAGAGAGAGAGAGAGAGAGAGAGAGATAATCAAAATAAGTTGCAGTGTAGACACAGTGATCTACATTAACCACATTGATCAGTTTATTACAATATAGTATTGATAATAATGTTTCATTTTTTTTTATTTCAGAACTTCTGCATCGTCTCGGTTTTGGTGAGCGTTGATGCATTATTTATCTATTGGAAGGTGTCCGTTTTTATTATTAGTTTATTATGGTCTTTATTCTTTAGTATCTTTATTGGGGAGGGGGGTGGGTGTTGTTTTACTTATTTCCTCCGCTTTTTGTTCTGTGATTTTAACTTCTCACAAAATATTAAGTGTTCTTAAATTTGTGGTTTTTTATTCATGTTTGGTTCCATGTGACCGGTTCTATTATTATTATTATTATTATTATTATTATTATTATTATTATTATTATTATATTTGGACTTGATTTCATATTTATTAGTTTAGTAATATTGATATTTTTGTAATGATATTACTAAATTAATATTATGAAATCAAGTCCAATATAATAATAATAATATAATAATAATAATAATAATAATAATATAAGGAAGCTTTCTCTGAGGGAAGTAGAATTGAATATTACAGCTGTTTCATGGCATTTAATATATATAGAAACTTCTCAATTCTTCTTATTATCTTTTTCTCATCAGCATGTAGCTGGTATATCAGGTTTCCTAATGATATGTGACGAAATCTGTACCTGAGGCGTTGCTCAGATTTTCAGCTGACAAGGCAGCTCTCTCTCTGCTTAAATTTTCCTAGTTTCATTTTCCCGTTTTAAAAACCACCGTATTCAGTTTCCTGAAAAATCTCTGGCGTCTGCCGTGACCTAAGCAGGTATACCAATCTGATGGATGGTCAACTGTCCACTCAGAAGGGCCTGGAAAAGAGAGAGAATCCTAATTTTTCAGTGGCTGGATGATGGATTATTTTTTCTGTACCTCAGCAACAGGAATAACTCTGCTGTAATTAGCGTTTATTTATCCGGTTTTTGGACAGTATCAGTCTCCTGAGAACCATAAGTGTAAGAAACAAGATCAAACAATTATTGAATAACTCGTATGGAAATAAACACTCCACTTATCTATAACTAGCTATTGATAATTCGTTCATGATAATTGGAGCGTTGTCTTCCAATCAGTGATTCAGAACAAATGATTTATTTGCCATTTGACGCAGAAAGATCAATGAGAGAGTCATTTCTATAACTCTGTGTTCAAATGATGTGGAAACTGATGGCCTTTGGCAAGCACTAATTGGCCGGCAATGTTTATTGGCTTTTATAGTAAACGAATTGTTTAGCTTTGAAAGTTTTTTTAAAGAACAGTCGAATGTACACTTCCACAAACACACAAACACGAAACTGAGACCACAAGACTTCTTCCACTTCAATGTATTACAGTTGTGGAGGCTGCTCTCTCTCTCTCTCTCTCTCTCTGCCTTTGATAAGGCCGTCCGCGTGGTTGGTCCCTTATCTGGAAATGTGGACACCTCAGTGTAGATCTTGGTGTCATGGTTGCTTCAGAGAGAGAGAGAGAGAGAGAGAAAAGTGGGTATAGGCAAAAAGAGAGGGAGTTGTTACTAAGGGTGAGGCCACCAAACGCGGCGAGCGTGGAGGTTGGAGGGAAGAGGTTCCCGCGGACAGTTTGAATCATAAGTATCTTATATGCGGGTGGCCACACAAGACTAGCGGGACGGCTCGACCCTCTGCAGTTGCCGCCAGGCGATGTAACATGTTTTAAAATACCGCGGCGGTTCAGGCGTCTTCAACCAAAACAACCCCATTTTCTATATGATTAGGGAGGGACTATGTTACTTGAATGGTTACTTCCCTTTATTGTTATTATTATTGATAACTATGTTGTGAAGTTAGTTCCCGTATTAAGGAACTTTCATTTGTAACTAGAAATTGTTTAAAGCATATTATCATTGTTAAGTAACTGATATTAAACATAGAAACGATTAAGTTTTAAGTGACTGACTACATTTATTATCTATTCAGTAAAAATATCTTGAGTTAAACTTAGCAGTTATTTTTCGCACCTCTCATTTGTGTACTTTCAGAATGCGTTCAATGTTGTTCTCATTAAAGTCAAACAAATAGACCGAGTTCTTATATAGTCTAAATACTTTCCCAGGGGATTAGTTCATCACTGAATTTAAAGTGAATATAAGAAAAGGACCACACTACATAAATAGACCCACTCCGACTTGACATGGTCACTAACGTGCAGATGAACTGGCAATCAGTTGCCGAAGTTGGCACCTGTTCAGCGGTAGTGTCTACATAAGAATCATTTAATTGGGGGTGTTTTCGGAAGAGAGCTTTGTGGATCCCTGTGATCCATTCCATAAAATTACTTTTTTTAAGAAATGGAAGAAGAGTAGAACGAGTGGCCCTCAGGTGTAGCCATCGTTGTCATGCATTCGACCCCCAAAAACTTAAAGATGCAAACTATTATGCACTCAGCCACTCACAAATAATCCTTGTCCAGCTGCATAGACTTGATAACTATACGAATCCTCAGTGCAGCAGTATCACTGATTTATGAAATATTCGTGGTACTGTGTACTTTCTTTATTAATGTTAACAATGAGTGTAGAAGCAAAACTGATTTTTTCTTGTGTACTTTCTTTTATGTAAAGTTTACCATTGAACTACTTTTGTTTTAAATACCGGTAAATCGTGTTATTTCAACATAATTCAGACAATTATCAATTACGTCTTATATAATTTGCAATTAATTCTCGCTCCTTTGTTTTTCTAAGTATCTTTAAGGAAGTAACCCCATATGCTGTTAGTTTTGCAATAATAAAAAGTTAAAATCCACATTTTCTTTTCACTTCCCCTAAAGTAATAACTAGGGTGACCATACGTCCCCCTTTGAGGGGGACAGTCCCTCTTTTTGACTCTTTATCCCCCCAAAAATTGCGGTCTTTGGGGGACGCCCTAATGTCCCCCTTTCATTTTTTTTGTAATTACTACAATTTCCTTAAAAATCAGAGACTAATTTTTGTTTAAAATGTCAGCAATGAATAACGTCTGAATAAAAACAATGTCATTGATAAACCTAATTTATCTTTACCCGTGATTGAATATACTTATAAAGATCAAATCAAGCCAAAAATACGCCAAAGAATGATGTAAGAGTTTTTTTCATTTTAAATAATGTCTGTAATCTTCCTTAAATTTAAAGAATAATTTTCTGTTTAAAATGTCAGCAATAATGTCTGGATAAAATCACTAATTGATAGACCTTAAAATGTCAGCGATAATATCTGAATAAAAACACTGATTGATAGACCTTCGCATTTATCATCACCTGTAATTGAATATGCTTATGTATTAAACTTCTAAATTTATAACGACTCATCATGAGTCAAGTGCGCATGGGCTTACTATATACTTTTGTCCCCCTTTCGCAAGTCAAATAAATGGTCACCCTAGAACTATAAGGGAGTATAAAAAAATATGGATTTTAACCTTTTATTATCACACAATTCACTGCCAAGCAAAGAACCAAAAGACCGTTGGGTCATACGTAGTCTATCGTCAAGTTTGACACTTACGATTTCTATTAAAGGCAATTTCCTATCCAAACGTTACTTTGCAAAGAAGTATATCTTTGACTGCTGAGAGTGACGCGTGGGAGGGAGGGAGGGAGGGTGGCGTTTCTGGTGTGGCCATGTGTCGTTTTGACGCTGCTCTCCCGCCCGAGACGTGCCTGCACCTCGACGCTTCCCGTGTCCGGTGTGGCCTTACCCTAAGTTACCGTCTGCATTGTGGAATTCACGAAGGTAGCGCGGCGCTTTCGGCAAAATAAAATTGCAAATAACACAAAGGAAAATATGTGTAACAGAGAAGAATCGTATAATAATTAATAATAATAATAATAATAATAATAATAATAATAATAATAATAATAACACCATGAGCATATTTCATTAACATAATTTCCTTTTGTCGTAGAATCCAAATTTTTTAAATAATGGTCAAATGAAATCCTGCTCTGTCTCGAATCTATTATATTTTCACTTTCATTTCTGTTCTCAGACTGAAGATAATGAGCTTTTGGTTTTACTCTCAGAAAAGAATGGCACTGCCGACTGTATCTATAAAAAAATACTATTTAATTCGATGAAACTGCATATTACTCTCATAATCATACTAGTGTGAAGATTTAATGAAGGGTGACTGCAAGTATGATAATAGTCAATATTCTATTTAAAATTATCTGTAAAAGGAAGTTATTTATGGCTAAGATATCTGTTAACTCATTTTCAATGTTATTCATGTGATGGAAATGTGATATTAATCACACATTATTTGGATAATTCTTTGGATATTGCGGTCGTTGTTAAGAAATGAAATAATTCTCTCTCTCTCTCTCTCTCTCTCTCTCTCTCTCTCTCTCTCTCTCTCTCTCTCTTAATCCGTTTAAAGCTCTTAACTGCCCCACTGTATTCTTGAACGCTCTTTGCCTCTATTTGCATTCCCATTCCGAATGGAATCCACGATTTTCCATCCAGCGTCACTTCCAGTACCTCCACTGGACTGGAAACCGTTGGCGTTATTCGTGTAGTTCCATCAACTAACACTGTTACTCTTTTATTGTTGCTCTTTTTGCTGGAAACCTTATCCACTATTCCACTTGTGTCTGGAAAATGGAAAGGTATTGCTGCAAATACTCCCTCGTGCTTCTTTTGAGCTGTTGGGGAAATGGCTTCCAGGGATGGAGGGCTTAAATAAATTATTTAGTTGGAAGAGAATTTCTTCTCCAAGAGGATGAGGATTTATGGTTCCTTTCACGAGAATCGATGAATAAGACACCGATGGGAGGAGAGGTATTGTTTTTAACATAAAGGGACGTCACACCTGATCCATTGCGTCATCAACCTGTTACGACTTCGTGGGATTCGTGATGTGTCATGGGCCATAAGGGTACGCTTGTATACGTGTACGTATTTCTGTGCTTGTGCGTGAGTCTGTATACAGCATATACCTATATGGTGGTATATGAGTGATTTTATAATCTTTAGATAGTCTCTATTTACTGACAGTGACAAGTATGATTGAATCCAAGGCCATCATGTTTCCAAAAAAGTGTAGCATTAGTTGGTGATATAATGTAATGTGAGCAATATTACATTTAAGATTCAGAGTTGGAATTACATCATTGAATCTAGTGTAACTCTCTCTCTCTCTCTCTCTCTCTCTCTCTCTCTCTCTCTCTCTCTCTGTTACTCAAATATAATACAAATCCCAATTCAATATATCTTTCCTAACATCTACATCTAAAGCTAAACTAAAATAACATCTTTTATTATGATACTTTCCAGAGTTTGCGCTCAATTCCTGTTGCAAATATACCTACATAAATATATATATTTATATATATATATATATATATATATATATATATATATATATATATATATATATATATTATATATATATATATATATATCTATATATATATATTTCCGTATGCATTTTTGACGTATCATTATCCTGAAACTCATTAACACATTTGCAGTCTGATTAATACGCACGAAACGCTAAGTCTCTCTCTCATCCGAAACCACAATGATAATGAGGAATTATTATGCTCCAGTACGTAATTGTATTATATATATATATATATATATATATATATATATATATATATATATATATATTATAATATATATATATATATATATATATATATATATATATTGTGTGTGTGTGTGAAAGAGGAAATTATACGTTGGGAATAAAGGTTTGGTGAAAGTAAAATGTTCAGAAAAATACACAAATTTTACGGGAAAATAATTGTTCAGGGGAAATGAAAGGGTAAAGGGAAAATGAAACATTTAGGGAAAAATGAACATTATACAGGGAAATTGAAACCTTTTACAAGAAAATTAATTGTTTAAGGAAAATTAAACATTCGAATGAAAAGTGAAACATTCTGAGGATAATGAAGACATAATGAGAAAATGAAAGGATGTGGGAATGGACGTTTAGAGTAAAAGAAACGTTTGGGGGATTATGAAACATTTTGGGGGGAAATGAAATTTTGTGGGAAAATACAATGTTGAGGTAAAAATTGAATGACCAATTGAAAATGAAATGTTTGTGGGAAAATGCAATGCCGAGGGGAACATTAAATGACTAATGGAAAATTAAACACTTGGGGAAGCGAAACCTTTGTGAGAAAATGAAACACTCAGAGGAAATTGAAAATGAACACCAAGACAAAATGAAATGTTTTCCTAAAATTCGGAACAACTGAGAACCATCCACATGAAATCTCAAATCGAGAATTAGGGACGAGATGGGATCAAACGACACTTCCTGCGAACGATTACTGGTTATTCTTTGTCAGATTCATCAATTGTTATTTCTTGCCTTTATACAGAATCGACGATTCTATTTTCCTTTCTTGTTTGATATAATTCAAATTTATTTTCATAGAATATACATATATATATACTATATATATATATATATATATATATATATATATCTATATATATATATATATATATATATATATGTATATATATATATATATATATCTATATATATATATATATATATATATATATATATACTATTCCATATTGTATGTATTTACCGCTCCTGCAGATTCATAACTATCCTTTATAACACCATATTTTTTGTGAGATCATCGGCCACTTGTAAAAACGAGCGTGAAATGTAACTCATCCACTGATGCAATAATAACATTTACATGAGCAATCTCCCATCTGCATTTTGGATGACGTTCTGCGGTTGGAACCTTTCCACCCCTGACGTGACTCATAAATATGAATCACAAACGATGGACAACACCAAACAACCCATTTATGACCCCTGAATGCGTTTCGCCCTTCCACTGATCACTGCTATAAATTTCGTGAAAATAAACTACACAAATTAACAGATGCTTTTTATATATTTTTATATCTGCTGTTTTGACTGATTCGGTTTCATCCTGATTTCACGCAGGCCACGACAAACTCTTTGACGAATAGGTGGATTTTGGAATGGTATTACTATTCTTATTCTGAATATCTAACTGTTTTCATTCAAGCTTTTTGAATTGATGGTCTCCTGAGATGTTGATAATAAATATGGGAGTCTCAGGAAAAAATTAAATGAGAGCTTTCGTTTGAGAAAAAATGAAAACTGATGATTTATTCATCAATCTACATTCAATGGTCTTCACAGAAGTCTTTCTTTACTTAATGCAAATAACAAAAGGTCTAACAAGTCTAGATAATTATCATCAAGTGTCGTTAATTTTAGTTATTTGTATATTAGAAGTTTACAGAGACGATTCCAGATATTTGTCGAGTAAACATAAGGAATAACCCGATTGTCATTTCATCATGCGGTTATCTTGTATGTTTCTTGATACGTAAACCTTCCCTATAATTATGTAATAATTGATAATTGATTAATAATTACTTATTAACCTCATGGTTTGCTATGTCATTTGATTACTGTTAATTTAAAGCTAATGTCAGTGACAGACTAATAATTATAGCTAATCAACAGTAGAATTTTAAACATTCTTCTGTCAATATCATTCTGTACACAGTATTCTATATATACTAACCTATCATTTATGCTAATGTTAACTAAGTATATCCGAACAAAAGTGACCTTCAACTTTGTACAGATGTAGCAAATAAAAGCATTTGCTAAAGTTTGACAGATGTACTCCCTCACCAGACATCTCATCTCGGTCTCTGTCACGTGACAGCCACATTCGACTCCGTTCATACCGACAGCGATCGACAATGCTCTCTTTAATGATTCTGCACAGGAGTTCGGAAATCATGAGGTTTCATTATTGAACTTCTTTCGCTGCAGTTACATAATGGCTTCTAATGATCTTACTCGTTAGCTTTTTTACTGTGTCAAAGTCGAATGTGTACATTTAACCCGGTTCTGGGTGAGGAAAAATCAACCTAAAAGATAGACATCTTTCTCATTCGCGCTTTTGACGTCAGAGGTCGGAATTCATGTTTCAGTATCTGACGCTTTTTTCATTTACAAAATGTCGTAAATATTCTTACTTATATTTATTTATTTATTTATTTATTTATTTATTTATTTATTTTTATTTATTTATTTATTGGTGTG
>NC_061095.1:59281252-59289806 GCF_015104395.2 Macrobrachium nipponense | reverse complement strand
AACATTGATATTCCGAAATCTGTGCCATCATCTCTCATCTTTCTCTCTCTCTCTCTCTCTCTCTTGACAAAGGAGAGAGAGAGAGAGAGAGAGCGAGAGAGAGAGAGAGAGAGAGAGAGAGAGAGAGTAACTGCTACAAGCATTGTTAGGAAATCATCCCCTAAGAAAACCAAAGTGAGTTAGGTCTCATTACTGTCTCCATAACCATTACGTCATCGATCTCTTCGAAGACTAAAAGTTATCGTTCACGCCGCTAAATTAAGGAGAGAACCCACTAATTATTCCACTTGCTTCGTCATGTGGGCACCTACAAATTCCCCTCAGCCCAGAGAAGGGTACAATTAGGTCCCCATTTCCTTAGGGCGACGTAAATTGCCATAACCTCTTAATCTATGTCTTCCTGGGTCTGTTTGGTTAGCTAACCGTACTTCTGCTTGTCTGATTTGTAAATTATGAAACTCATTTTTCAAGAGTAAAGTTTGTTATACGCTTTTTATATCATTATTGGAAAGTTACACCCACCGGCCGTTGTGGTTCGTAATAGATGTGTTGATGATTTTTGACAAAAAATGTGACACACACACATAGTTACATACAAACATACTATACAAATATGCATACATATACATACATATAAATGTGTGTGAGCGTGCACGTTAAAGAGAGAGATCTTGCTTTGAAACATCTCCACAATCTGGAAATAAGTTGAAAACGTTCAGCCTTCCACAGATTAAGATGCCATGAAAGCTGTGGGAACCAACGGCTCAGTTCGTCCGGTGACCAATATCACTCAAAAAATAAGATTGGGGCTCCCAATAAGTCCTGAGCCTTCCGGGAATGATTGATTGAATAGCTTCCTGAGATTAAGAATGGTTCCAATTGAAATAACAACGGTTTCAAACAAAAATTAACAAATTCACTAGCGTGAATTGAGGTTTATTGGTCGAGATTCTTCATGACGAGAGAGACATCAATAAAAATCTTTTTTTGCAACCATCTGTCTATCCGACTACGATGTATTTCAGTCTCTGGCCAAATTGATATTTCAAATCGCTGACGAACATGCGATGAGAGAGAACATCAGCAAAGTGAAATTTGACATGAATCAATTGAAGTGTTTTTTTTAGAATGATCGAATTGTCAATATTGGGACAGAAATGAGATATCACAGCTGGAAAAAAACTTGCTTTCGTTTTGCTCTGATTTGCTCTCGAGTTAATCTAAATATCAGGTATATCGCAAGTTCAGTCGGTGCAGTATTTCCCAATTATGATTTTAAAGAGATTTGTTCGAGATTACACAACACGATCTCTATGGAAGAATGAAAAAAATACACAGCTGGCTTGATAGAATATTCGCCAAAAATCAGGTAATTGTCCGATTTGGGTCCGGTTTGTGGCATCTGGCAGGGTATGGAGAGGCGCATTTAAGGAAACCACTGAGAATGCTACTCGGGCCCCCAGGAGGGTCCAACTACCGAGAATCTTTGCTGATGATAAAGGACAACCTCTTGAAAAAGATGGTTAAATATTTGCCAAAAATCAGGAAATGGTCGTATCAGGATGACCTTTGAATATGTTGTAGACCTGCATCAGACGAATCTAACTTATTCAGTGACCCACAACGCTAGGAGAGCATCCGGGCCGGCTATGGTGGGTTGCCCGATGTTGCTGGCTAGAGAGACCGAAAAATAATAATGTTACGTGTGGAATTTTGATTCAAATAGATATACAGAAAATTTATAAATTAAATAAGTTATTATTTCAACTTGGAAAAAACTTCATATAAATGCAGAAATAAAACTTGGATGAAGAAATCATAAAGGCTGATCATCTCAGAAACGATGCTATTAAATCATTCTGTTTGAACTGATGAAAGGAATAAAATAGAATAGAATATAGACATTATGCCAAAGGCCAAGCGTTGGCCCCTATGATGTCATTCAGCGCTGAAACGGAAACTGCCTGTAAGAAGGTTTGAAAGTTGTAACAAGAGGAAAACCTTTTGCAGTTGCACTATGAAAGCAATAGTTAGGAGAGGGTTGAGGAAAGAAATGTTGAAGAAACATAATACGAAAGGAGGTACAGCAAAAGGAATGAAAGGGGTTGCAGCTAGGAGGCATAGAAAGGACGCTGCAAAGAACCTTAAGTAATGCCTACAGTGCACCGCATGAGGTGCACTGACGGCACTACCCTCCTACGGGGGAATGAATAGACAAAAGTTCAATAACATTCGCTATATGACAGAAATACTCCATCAGAATGGAATAAAATCAAATGTCAATTCTTCCAAAAAGGCAAAATGATATTATTTCCATTCATGAAGTTACACATCCTAAAGAATCAAATATTTAAATCGTTCTTTAATAAGCCTGAATCTGATATATCTGTCTACTGACCTCAAATATGACGTATTTTGGTACCTTCTTTTCCTTAGAATCAAACAACATACAAATATTACTTGGTTAACAATGACTTTTTTTTTATTTTTTTTTCCTTGAATCCAAAAGTATTACATGTTTTTATTCATTCGCCTTCAGCCGTTGAAAAAGAATTTTCTGTTTTTATTGAAGGGGAACTTGTTTCAGAATGTCGATATTTAGATGATTCTTCTAAATAATCTCTGACCTATTTACAATGCGGATATTGAAGGTTTTAATAAAATTAAAAATTAATTTAAAAGTGTACATAAACACTTTCTGCTTATTATTCTTGTCCAATAATTGTTGTCATGAATAAGCATTATTAACAGAAATATTTATCCATACAAATTCTAGCAGCAAAAATGTCTATATGTTTTTTCCACTGACACTCGAGAACAGGAAAAATATCGCACAAAAATTCCCCCCAACCCCCAAAAACAATATTTGGACTATATATTTTCAATCTTTATTACCACAAAGCCTGGACCCTCAGATAAGAAGGACAAACACCGAGTCAAAACCTTTTTTCCTTCAGGTTGAGGAATTCCGCTTTCCTCTCCTCCAGGTGAGGAAAACGTTTCCTCAATGCGGAGGCCAACAGAGGCCAAGAACAGAAGGCCGACATCAAAAGCGGTTTATGGGAAAGAAATGATGGGGGTTTCCACAAGGACAAGAAGTATTTTTTTTTTTTTTTTTTTTTTTTTTTTTTTACTGATGACTTCCACATTTGCTGAAACTGTTTTGGGCCAACCTGCAGATAGATAGATAGAGATCTCTGGATAGAGAGTGGATATACAAGTTATAAGTTGGAAGTCTATCTGATGGAAATTCTGACTTCGGCCAAGATTCAGAATTTCTTCCTTTGTTCTTCATTTGGATCTGAGGCTTTGTAGTGACTGACGTAAAAATGGGTGAAGAAATCGAGAAGTTAATAGAGCTTTGTGGCTATTAGAATGAAATACTTATCTAGTAGAAAAGTGGCAGTGGATTCTACGTATTCATAGAATAAAGGTATAAGCCATGAAAGAAAAATAAACAATGGAGTTTCTGCAAGATCTTTCGACTCAACGTTCTTTACTCAGCAGATAAACTGACTTCATCTGGAATTGACAGTACAGGAAAGGTCGTATAACTGAAAGATAGGGATTATAAGGAGATAAGTACCTAAAATCCGGCACACCTGGATAATGAGTAACCTTCCCAAACATTCTCCAGGTGTGCCGAATTCTAGGTACTAATCTCTTTATAATCACTTTCTGTCAGTTATACGACCTTTCCTGTACTGTCAATTCCTCGTGTAAGTCAGTTTATCTGCTGAGTAAAGGACGTTGAGTCGAAAGATCTTGCAGAAACTCCGTTGTTTATTTTTCCTTCGTTGATTATACCTTTATTTATGGATTTATCACGTTCCAAACTTTCGTGATTCAGTTATACATAGAATGTATATGTATATAAGGACTAGCAGTGGATTTCATATATTCTTAGAATATACATAAAGAATGGCAGTGGAATTGACTCATTTTTAGAATTATTATGAAGAGTGGCAGTGGATTCTTCGTAATTATTCTTTAGAATATATATTAAATTGTGAGGGTAGGGGATTTCACATAATTCTTAGAATGCATGTAGGATTGTGGCGGTGGATTCTACGTTGTCGTAGAATATATATAAAGAGGAGATAAGATTTATAATTAGAAAATGAGCTGTGGATTGTACATCATCTCAGAATAAATAAAAAGAGGGAAATGGATTTGTAATGCGTAAAAGAGCTGTAGTTCAGAATTTCTGTTTCATAACGAAGGAGAGAGAATAAGTTCCACTGCTGCGACCTCTGACCTTTTGGGCCAAAAATGGTCTCGCTAAAATTAATTGCCTTTACTCGGTTACAAGTCTCTTCAGTTGAGAATATTATTATTATTATATTCTACTCCTTTTTTTCGCTTTCTAAAGAAGTGGGTCTGGAATTGGTAATTGTAAACGATTAGTCTTCAGATCTTGGTCATTTGACAGTGGAAAGTCGCAAAAGGTTATGTCGTACAGTGGTTATGTTTCTGTGAAAGACTATTTTCATTCCTCTCTCTCTCTCTCTCTCTCTCTGAGTGTGTGCAAAACTTCCTACATTCCTCTCTCTCTCTCTCTCTCTCTCTCTCTCTCTCTCTCTCTCTCAAATGGCACCTGTGTAATCACAGTGACCTTCTAAGCGACAAAGTTCCCCCTATAGTATATCGGTCTAAAGCAAACATTCCTTTAGTGTCATCGGAGCACACTCTGGGAGCAAAGCCGAATGTAAATTAATTTAATTTAATTTTCTCACAAACCTGTGCGTACGTTCACATTCAGAACGTGTATTACCGTTTGGACACATGCCTGTACATATATTTACATTCGGAATATGCATCATAAGTAGCTTATACATTCACTCATATGTAAACGCACCCAAACACACAATTGGTGGTATGCATTATACACCAAGGTATCGTCTTTTGCTCATTAACGTCTATAGTTTCACAAAGGTCAAGTTAATTGTTAATGTTAATTACTTGTTAATTACCAGAGATCGTTACGAATATTTGAAAAAAAATCTCATGACAGCAATTTCAAAATCAAGATTAAAACCAGTCAAACATACCTCGAAGTTTCTTTGGCGCACTAGAGTTTTCTGTACAACGTATAATGTTGTATGAAACTCTTAGCCGCGGCCCATGAAATTTTCAGACACAGCTAGGTGGTGGCCTGTGTTGTTGGTATCTATAGTGGTGCCAGAAGTACAATTCAAATTCAACCGTAAATAAAATAAAAATTACTGAGGCTAGACGGCTGCAATTTGGTATGTCTGATAATTGGAGGGTGGATGATCAACATACCAATTTGCAGCCCTCTACCCTCAGTAGGCTTTAAGGTCTGAGGGCGGAAAGACAAATAGTCATCTCAATAGATTTCTTTTACAGAAAACTAAAAATAAAATCTTAAGGATCAAGCTGATATGAGGGACACTCAAATCACCGTTTCTTCTGCATTTCATCATTTCACACGATTCTGGAATCCCGCCATGTCCAGGAATTATGATTCCCGCCGTTTGAGTTTACGAGACCAAATCTACATTCTTTCATGGGATGAATGCATATGTTTGGGGCGACACACACACACATTCATAGACATTACCCACGCTCTTCTTCCTTAGAAGGATTCCCCAACTTCTCTCGTTACTCAGAATCTCGAACATAATTCGGAGGAACCAGTTTTCGGAGAGAGACAGACGCTAACTTTCGCGCACATAAATTTGCGCTAATGGCAATAATCGCGCGTTATGAATGCGGGAACTGGGAAATTATGGTATCTCTCTCTCTCTCTCTCTCTCTCTCTCTCTCTCTCTCTCTATTTGCAAGCCTCTTTTAAAAGTGTAGCTCATTCAGTAAAGTACAAAGGACATAAGAAATTTTAACTTGACATCGCATCTCAATTTCTGGAAGCAGAAAGTTTCCATATCGAGTTTTATTCGTGATAATATTATATTATGAGATTTACAAGATCTCGAGAGGCAGAGCATTGCTCTTCGTTGATGAAAATATCTGAAAATAAAACAGGGCTTTCAACCTTAACTGGGAAACTAGGTCTTAACTCGAGCTATCTATATTGATCGAAGGTCTTTCTTTCGAAAATCAAGTTCGTGGTTCTCAAGATGTCGGAGGTACCTTCCAGTTGGAGCCAAATGGCGCCTGGAACTGGAAAGAAGCCGAAGCTCTTCAGTTGAGTCACCCGAGCTTCGGAAAATTGAATAGTGTATAGGCGCCTATAGATTGATAATTAACGAAATATTGTAACTTGTATCATTTTTTTGAAAGTAGATTTAAGCCTAAATTTAAACTACTGACTTTGCAGCGACAATTGTATTTAAAGTATCACTCTTTATTAAGTTGTTACGGATTACCTATTCATCATAATAAGATTTGTTATGATTTGAAGTTATTCGGGTTTGAGAATCTTGTCTGTATTTTCTCAGTTGACAGATTCATGAAATCTCTGATCCTTCGTTCACGGTGTTATTTCGCTCATTCAGTTATTAATAATAATCCTTATGGGATTCAACTTATTCATATATTTTTACTGAGAATTCTGAATCATTATTCTCCCACCTTCAATTCCCCCCCACCCCAACACCACCACTTTTTTTTTTTTTTTCGTTAAAATCCAATCCATTTCCCCTTCCTTCCCTAACGAGAGAAGGCTAAGCCCCACTACATTCCTCATTCTAATTTACAACCCACTACAAGCTGCTCTAAACGTTGAACAACGGAACCCATGACCTTGTTTCTGTGAATTTTATTGGTCAAAGGCTTCCGCGGGAGCGGGGCCGGGGGGGGGGGGGGGGGGGGGGGGGGGGGGGGGGGGGGGGGTGGGGCATATCTATAAATCATCTTGATTCACTGCTATCCCTAATTTCTCGCTCCTATTTCACAAGACCCGACGCCAACGGCTGCACTTTCTCTTATTCTCGCTTTGGTGGTTAAGGTAAAATTGGCTTTATTCAAATCTTGGCCTGAGATAAAGTGTGGAGGGTGTAGTGTAGGGAGCCTGGTGCGGACCTACGGACTCGGCGCCCGACGGAAGGTGCGTCAGTTATAGGGCGTATATAATACTTTGTCGTATTTGTATGTCGTATGTGTATGTGCGCGTGTGTGTGTGTGTTTTTTCATGAAATCAAGACCTTTGAAACGAAATGAAACTGTTTGTTGAGAATGATGGCTGGAGACACTGCTGACAGAATTCGGAATAAAAGTGTTATATACGTAAAGGTAATTTATCATTCTCGAAAACCACCTGTCTTCATTATATGGAAAACAAGTCCCGTAATAAGTAAGTTCACGTGAAATAAAAATATATGTCTATCTAAATGGATAAATCAAAGGGGTTAGTTCATATAAAATCTAGTCTGTTGATAAGAGTGTATTCAATGTAACTTCCTATTACTGATTTGTAGAGATTAGATTATGATTTAAGTCTATGAAGGAGTCTGTCTGTCTGTCTGTCTGTCTGTCTGTCTGTCTGTCTGTCTGTCTGTCTGTCTGTCTGTCTGTTTGAAATAAAAAAAACATTCTTTACTCAGAAATCTGTGTAGTGTAAATATCACAGATCATGCAAATTGATCCCTCCAACCCTTTCATACCTTTACATTAAAACCTTTTAGGACCCTTTTAAGAGAAGAGCTGCTCTCATCTACTTTTCAGGGAGGGTTATTAAGAGATTCCGTTGACAGCCCAGAAAATTGTGTTTTATCGTAATTCAATTCAGCTGAAAAATTAATGAAATCAAATGTTTAGTGTCAATGCATACGTTTTCTGATATAAGGGACACATTGAAATCATTTCCAGTTAGTTTATAATATTATGTCTTGTTAAAGATATTCTAATGAACCTCGTTTAACAAACAAAAATTCTTTATTTATTATAAATATTGCATGGTATACTTATATTAATCATATTCATGTTCCAATGGCAAAGACGTTTAAAGTCTCATTCATGGTTGTTCTTAATTATAACAGTAATTCGATTAAGTCATTTACATTTAACTCACGTAATAAGTTCTAATTTCGTGATGAATGAATATGATTAACCTTTTTTAATTATGGACATATATCGCCTGGTATTCTTGGTCTTATGCTAAGAAATACTAATCTACTTGTATCAAATACTATTTTTATTCAAACAGTTTACATCTACAATGTTCTCATGATGATGCTTGTGGAATTCTCCTAAACAACAATGAACACTTTTATGGGCAAATTCACGGTGGTCCCGGCTTAAACATTAACCATAAAAAACTGCAAAAATGACATTTCTCCCAGACTCCTTGCCTGGAGGTCAACAAAAAAAGGAAATTCAAAAATGCCGCTCTGCTTTTGGGAAAAAAGGCAGAGAGAGAGAGAGAGAGAGAGAGAGAGAGAGAGAGAGAGAGAGAGAGAGAGAGAGAGAGAGATTATAAAAGGCTTAATAAGATTGATTCAGCTTGCTTTTCTGTTTGCCTCTTAATGCAGAGGTTCTTTTAGGGTAATACTGTTTGAATAAGAGATAGGAATGAAAGGCCTCTTCCATTTCTTTAGCTGAAAGCAGATGTCCAGCCTTCCTAGTGTATCCA
>NC_061095.1:59273752-59276252 GCF_015104395.2 Macrobrachium nipponense | reverse complement strand
CCAAAGTTTACATCAGAATAAAATACTATACAAATAAAAAAATATATTCCACGACAATTGGCAACAGTTGCATGCTTGCAAAGCACTGAAAAAGAATGAACAAATTCATTCCATTTCAACATTCAACAACAACAAAAGAAGCAATTGCAAGACAGCCTTTATGCACCGCCCACATAAACACTTGGAAGACCAACATGGGCATCTCTCCATAAAATCGTATCTCATCCTACACATCCTGGAGGAAGCCTCAGGAGTCCTTCTGGCCCAAGAGACGAAGGATCCCCTCCTCTCCCTCCCGAAGGACTCTGTTGGTGGGAAGCGAGAATTGGAGTGGAAGGAAGGATGGGAGCAGTAAAGAACAAAATGCTCGAAGAGAGAGAGAGAGAGAGAGAGAGAGAGAGAGAGAGAGATACTTTCTAGCTATACTGGAATGAAACAAAAGAAAGGTGATAAAACTGAAACTGCATTTTCAGAAATGTGAGCATGTATGTTGTTATGATGGTCAATATAATTGTAGGATAAGTTAACATATTTATTAACATAATATGCAGGAGGGGAGGAAATATTACGGAAGTTTAATTAAAACGCAGAAAATAATACCGCAGGAAATTGAACTGAAATTGAACATCTAGAAACGTTGAATATAGTTATTATCAATATATCTTAAGTAAGATGTCATTCAAGGATTTGGAAACCTGCGTATGTAGGAGCGGAGGAAATACGATGGAACTTCAATTAAAACCAGATAATAATCCCAGAGAAGCCGACAGGGAGCCAAGGGGAATGTTTCCTTCATAAGTGGAATCATGAAAGTATTTGAAGACAACTGTTTCTCCATCTCCTTCCCCGTTGCTGCTCTCTGTCACGTTTCCGACTGAATTCCAAAATGATCTGGGAGATTATTCGGAGGAAGGTCACGCACAACAAACATCTCCCGGTGGGACGGAAAGTGGCCTTTTATTAGGCTACTTCATTGCATCGCCTGCTGTCTCCCGATTTGCACAGAGGCTCAGTAATGAAGGTCTCTTGAGATTAAATTTAGACGGCATACAGACTTATTATCTTGTCTACATATATTATATATATATATATTATATATATATATATATATATATATATATATATATATATATATATATATATAAGTCATATCACATTTCCGTGATCATATACATATATCGAGCTAACAATGTCCTTTAATATCTAATTCGCTCTCTACCTCGGAATTAATATATTTTCATATATGCTTAACCGAAGGGGAATTTTTTTCTCGATAATAGATTTGCCTGGACCAGGGCGCGAACTATGGATCCTTTCAAACCCAGAACGTCAGTGAAGCGTTACCTACTACACCACCGCGAGAGGCTAAAAGTTCATGTCGCCTCTCACCCTCATATACCTTTCGCGCGCAGGTAATTAGTGGTTTGGAGACAACATCAACCCACCTCGACTCGTAGTGTTTGTAGTGCTTTTGACAGCACGTAGCCAATCTATAAGTCATATCACATTTCCGTGATTCATATACATATATCGAGCTACAATGTCCTTTAATATCTAATTCGCTCTACCTCGGAATTAATATATTTTCATATATGCTTAACCGAAGGGGAATTTTTTCTCGATAATAGATTTGCCTGGACCAGGGCGCGAACCTATGGATCCTTTCAAACCCAGGAACGTCAGTGAAGCGTTACCTACTACACCACCGCGAGAGGCTAAAAGTTCATGTCGCCTCTCACCCTCATATACCTTTCGCGCGCAGGTAATTAGTGGTTTGGAGACAACATCAACCCACCTCGACTCCGGTAGTGTTTGTAGTGCTTTTGACAGCACGTAGCCAATCTATAAGTCATATCACATTTCCGTGATTCATAATACATATATCGAGCTACAATGTCTTTAATATCTAATTCGCTCTACCTCGGAATTAATATATTTTCATATATGCTTAACCGAAGGGGAATTTTTTCTCGATAATAGATTTGCCTGGACCAGGGCGCGAACTATGGATCCTTTCAAACCCAGGAACGTCAGTGAAGCGTTACCTACTACACCACCGCGAGAGGCTAAAAGTTCATGGTCGCCCTCTCACCCTCATATACCTTTCGCGCGCAGGTAATAGTGGTTTGGAGACAACATCAAACCCACCTCGACTCCGGTAGTGTTTGTAGTGCTTTTGACAGCACGTAGCCAATCTATAATTCATATCACATTTCCGTGATTCATATACATATATCGAGCTACAATGTCCTTTAATATCTAATTCGCTCTACCTCGGAATTAATATATTTTCATATATGCTTAACCGAAGGGGAATTTTTCTCGATAATAGATTTGCTTGGACCAGGGCGCGAACCTATGGATCCTTTCAAACCAGGAACGTCAGTGAAGCGTTACCTACTACACCACCGCGAGAGGCTAAAAGTTCATGTCGCCTCTCACCCTCATATACCTTTCGCGCGCAGGTAATTAGTGGTTTGGAGACAACATCAACCCACCT
>NC_061095.1:59241252-59268752 GCF_015104395.2 Macrobrachium nipponense | reverse complement strand
GGTTGATAAATTATGTATGTATATATATATATATATATATATATATATATATATATATATATATATATATATATATATATATATAATACACACACACACACACACACACACACACACACACATATATATATATATATATATATATATATATATATATATATATATATATATATATATATATATATATATATATGCCAGTGTGTGTTCATGTGTCTGTATGTATGTGTGTTTATGTTTGAATGCATTTATATTATAAAGTGAATAACTTTACGATACTTGCAACGTAATAATGGAAGTGAAACAATGAGCATGCAAAATATCACATCCATAAACAACTGTGATACGTCTGTCCAATATCTGCGTCAAGGAGACCAGCCTATAATGTTTTTATTATTTAGTTTTTTTTATTTACGCCGGTTTTCCCTAAAACAAGAGTCGGCAGCCATGACAGGTGTTGACATCCATCGACGCCATTATCCTAAATTTAAACCAAAGGACTTTTCAATAAAAACAAATAGTTTCATCCAATATCAATATTGACGATTATATGAAATCTGTCAGCCTTGGAACATTAGTGATCTGTTGGTCACGGGCAGTTTTTGTTTATTATTCAGCGATCTGTTGATTTTATTTTATTGTACTTTTCAATTGTAAATATGTGATTCAAAAAAGCATTTATTCCATCCAGCTTGACTTTTGGCTATGCAATTCAACTACCTCTTAGGCTATTTCCTCAAAATCAACAACTTTATCATACCAAACAAAAATGAAAATAGAATCATATAATTCTACAAAATATTAATTTTAATTCATTCTGCTTTTCGATATTAAATGTGTGATTAAAAATAGCATTTATTGTATCTAACTTGACATTTTGTTATGTAGTTCAATTAGCTTTCTATTTATTTTCTCAAAATCTACAGCCTTTTCACACAAAAAAGAGATTTTTCATAGATTCTTTAAATCATTTTAAAATCAAGAGCCCCTTTTTCGTCATATTGGACACGGAGATGGGTCATCGCCCACCCGAATTGTATCATCGACATACCGGATGAATGGACTCGCAAGAGGAACAAAGTATTTTCCGATGAAAACGTCTGAAGGGGGTCGGGGAGGGGGTTGGGAATGCAATACGCCGTCAGAAATGTTTTTGGAACTGTCTGTTACTTGACATGTGGAAATGAATGTTTAGTGCAGTGTCCACACTTGACAATTATCTTTCCATTTCAACATTAATTGAATTTATCTTTACGGATAGTAGTGATTGCACTAATGGGTAATGGATTAATAGTAATAATAGTAGCTTTATTTCCGAAACCTAAGCAAATCCTATATTAGCCAACTAGGTTCTGTTTATTTTATGTTTTCAGAAGCTATACAGCTTCCAGTACTCGACACAAACAGTTTCAATAAGACCGAAAATCTTTTTAGGTTATATTTCCCTTCAGTTATTTCTGGCTTACTTAATATGATAATGGCCATTGCGTTTCAGCGCTGGAAACCAACATAGGTTCCAGTGGTTGGCCTTTGGCCTAAATTCTATAGTCTATTCTATTCTGTCTCGGTGAAGATCCTTTGAGCAGACAATCGCCTCCGCACTGTATTTTATAGTGTGACAGAGCTGGTCCTAAGCCTTGTTTTTATTTATATTACTTGTTTACATTTTGTCAACTCTTTTACAGTTTTCTTTAACTTTATAAATGGATTAATTTCAAACGTTGTAGCGTCTGACAAAATTTCATTTGATGTTTGCCGCTGGTTAGACTTTGGACGGAGTCAATGGCCTCTTGCAGAGACAAGAATTGCTATTAGTCAGTCTGTTGAATGTATAGAATTAAAACGGGGGTGGAATACTGTCACTTATACAAACGTAACTTTTTTTTATTCAAGAAGATTTAGCCACAAATGTCGTTTAATATCTAATCACTATACTTTACAAATAACCAACGCACAAAGGATTTCATAACTGGTAAATACTTTTGACCCGATCAGGATTCGAATATGGGCCTTGAGTTGAAAAATCAAAGATAAACAGATGACTTTGAACTCTTGATAAGGTGGAAGCGATTATCAGTTATAAAGGATAAGTCCCTTAGGCTGTGTGGCGTTCCTAAGGTTTAGTAAATCATGTAATGAAAAATGTTTTGCTTAATGTTTATGAATGATATAAATCATATCACGAGATTCGCAGCTGAATTAGGAAAAAAAAGTATCAGTGAAATGAAGATACTTGATACAAAAATGCAGATTAAATTTTAAAAATATGAAAAGGAAAACAGAATCGTGTCAATGAAATAAACAAACTTGCTAAAATATATAAATAAAACTAAAAAGGCTAAAAATGAAAGTCTGAAATCCCCCATTTGGCGTAACCTAGAATTCTCGCGACGGTGGAGGGGCTATGCAATTACACGAGTTGCCCTCTGAGGTGAGGTGTGGCCCTCTGAGGTGGGCCACACCAGGTTTTATGGAAGACCTCCTGAGAGTGTCCTTAAAATAAAGAATGTTACAAAATGAAAATGTTAAAATGAATAGTTTTGAGGCTCTTTGAGCTCACAGTTAAACAGAAGGTTTACTCGATAGAATGGAAATGGCGCGCGCGCGCGCGCGAGAGAGAGAGAGAGAGAGATGGAAATGGAAATGAGGAATGGTACGAAGCAGCGAGGTTTTCTGGAGCAGAGGATTTTATTCAGTAGTTCAAGTGTGAATGCACACACACACACACACACACACACACACACACACACACACACACCACACACACATATATATATATATATATATGATACACGAGCACCATAATATTTTAGCGCATCACATGTACTATATCACCAAATATTCCAATATCCTTTCCACGTCAGTTTTCTCAGTCATCCCTTTCATCTCATTCTCTCTCGATTATCTCGATTGTATATATTTTCATTTCCTTATTCCAATAATATATCCATGTCATTACTGACGTGACCTCTGTACCTTATAATATTAATACTGAGATTTAGATTTAAGTCTTCTACCTTCAGTCATCTGAACCCTTGTGTTTACTCAAGTACAATATAATATTTATAATAATTATGACACCTTCGTTTCGTCTCTTGGTGTTTTTGCGTTTGACTCTTTTCATGAACTGAACTTTTAACAAATACATTGTGCAACTGTCTAATAATCTTCCCTTCTTAATAATAAATAATAAACTTTTTCTGTCTATCACAGTCCTCCAATTTGACTGGGTGGTATTTATAGTGTGGGGTTCCGGGTTACATCCTGCCTCCTTAGTAGAGCATCACTATTCTCACTATGTGTGCTTTTTCTAGGAGCACACTCTTCTGCATGAGTCCTGGTGCTACTTCGGAATCTAGTTTTTCCAGGTTCCTTTTCTGGGATCTTGGGATCGTGCCTCCTAGTGTTATTGTGATTATGGGCACAATTTCCACTGGCATATCCCATATCCTACCTTATTTCTATGTCCAGGTCTTGATATTTATCAATTTTTTCTCCTTTCTTTCTCCTCTACTCTGGTGTCCCATGGAATTGCGACCTCAATGAGTGATACTTTCGTCTTGGTTTTGTTAATCAACGTCACGTCTGGTCTATTGGCACGTAGGCTCACCCTCTCTGTTCTGATACCATAGTCCCAGAGGATCTTTGCCTCGTTTACGGATTGATAATTTTGTTCTTTATTCTCAGATTTGCTTAAATAATTTATAACAATACTTGTGTACTTTGGTACTCTTTTGCTGGTTCCGTGTTCCTTCAACTCTTGTGATATACAATCCGTGATTTTTCTGACTTGCAGAGAATCCCACTGATGTGTTTGTCGCTTCGGTTGAATTATTCGAAACCTTTTGACTTCAGGAGAATATTATCACAATTCTTTGAGAAAGTGAGAGAGACTAAATTGAATCCTTGATCATCAATCCATTATTTCATATTTTTCATCCGAGTGTAGAATTTCTCTTTCCAAAGGAGACATAAAGACAGAATCAGTCCATTTGCAGAAAAACAGGTGAAATCTACTTTGTTGGGGATCATGTAATCTGACAAAATGGACTCTGGATTTCCTTGTGATTAAATGCTTTATTTCTCTCTCTCTCTCTCTAGCATTTCACTGTAATTGGCTTCGAAATTGTTTGTAGAGGCAGCATTTCATCAGCACTAATTAGGACTCTGGAATAAGGCTGTTGATAACATCTCACCCTGTCTGTCTGTCTGTCTATATCGTGACCCTGGGCCGTTCCCTCACCAAATGACACCTGATGAATCTCGAGGCCTCTTTACGAAGGACTAAATCGATATTTCCATCCAATGCTCCTGTCTCTCTCTTGCCACAAGAGCTCCCCGTGAAAGTATCGTAAAAAGACAAGTAGTGCAAATATTCAAATGAAGTCTAATTGTATAGTAAAATCATCTCAGTTTAATGCAGTCATATCATAATACTTTTTACAGTAGAAGAGACACTTAAACTGGACGCTACCAAATTATTGTATATCCATCAACAAACATTTTGCATCAGTACATAATATTTCCCATTAGATATGTTAATTACTCTAATAACAAACTCAAGTTTCAAGTAAAAGCATTAGAAAAATGCAAATTATTCGCTCACATTCTGACGTTAGGGCAGAGACGCAGATTGCAATAAATCGGTAGAAGGAGACTGGAAGTCCATCTTTGCCTCCCTGGAAGAGCATCTGTAAACCACTGGTCTGCCGCGACGGGTAACAGGCACCAGGAAAAAAGAGACACCCTAGAAACAGAGACATCAGGATACAAGAGTTACTAGGAAAGAAGAGATACCAAGAAACAGAGAGAGAGAGAGAGAGAGAGAGAGGACGAAGACGCCATAAAAAGCAATACTGGAAATGTCAGGACCAGACGGAGGGAAAAGAAAGGAAAGAGAAGAAAGATAATTGGATACTAAGAAGCAATGGAATGGTCGTGACTCGTGACGGAATGGGATGGAATGGAGATAGACTGATAACGAGGGGAGGAGAAGGGAATATACATAAATACTGGATATTCTGCGGACGACGCTGCTTATTATCTGCTCGGTTATTGGGTTGGTCTATTTCGACTCTTGTCTTGATATGGACTGGTGATTAAAATAAGTCTCCAGTTAATGCAAATGATGAAATTCAGGCGGCAGGAAGGGAGTTCCATTGGCTTTGTATCGGTAGATATTTGTCCTGGATACGAAATAGATCATTTGAATTGTTTAGAACATGAACAAAATAAAGGATGATTGAACATTGGATAAATATAATTATTTTAAAAAGCTGCTTTAGACGAAACAATTTAGTCATCAGGAAAAAATAAAAGTACAAAATATCCATTTAATTCTCTCGTCTTCTTATGGTGTCATGAACGTGTTTCTTCAACAGTTCCCAAAAGTCATATAGAATGTGCCTGAATACCTATTGAACTGTTGTCTCATTTCACTCTTTATATAAGAAAGTCTTTTAGTCATAAATGTAATCTAAGATTGACAAGAAACTGTTTACATATGAATTCAATTTGCGACAATCTTTGCTCAAATGAAATATTTTTTTTTATTATTCATCTAGTAAAGACTAGATATCATTATATTTTTAAGATTCATATTCTGGGACATCAAATGTCGTTGTTGAAAGCCAGAAGCCTCTGACTCTGCTGGTTAATAGGTTTGCATATTCTCCGTCCAGTATATAATATTGCATTCCATTTTCATCGCTCTTTCTCTCTCTCTCGCTTGACGTTTTGTACCGTTAGGAACGATGAAGGACAAAACCCTAGACAACTTGAAATCCAGAATCTGATATAAACTGAGAATTGTTGTTGACATAAACTTAAGTAAATAATCTATGAAATTTTGGTGACATTTTCACTTTTCCTTCTCAATTGCTGACAGAGACTCATAATTAATCAAATTCTGTTTCCTTCTGAAATGTAATGAATTTATTTGCTTAAGGAGAGAGAGAGAGAGAGAGAGAGAGACGAGAGAGAGAGAGAGAGAGAGAGAGAGAGAGAGAGAGAGAGAGAGATAATAAAAATAAGTTGCAGTGTAGACACAGTGATCTACATTAACCACATTGATCAGTTTATTACAATATAGTATTGATAATAATGTTTCATTTTTTTTATTTCAGAACTTCTGCATCGTCTCGGTTTGGCGTGCAGACGTTGATTGCATTATTTATCTATTGGAAGGTGTCCGTTTTTATTAATTAGTTTATTATGGTCTTTATTCTTTAGTATCTTTATTGGGGAGGGGGGTGGGGGGTTGTTGTTTACTTATTTCCTCCGCTTTTTGTTCTGTGATTTTAACTTCTCACAAAATATTAAGTGTTCTTAAATTTGTAGTTTTATTCATTTTTGGTTCCATGTGACCGGTTCTATTATTATTATTATTATTATTATTATTATTATTATTATTATTATTATTATTATATTGGACTTAATTTCATATTTATTAGTTTAGTGATATTGATATTTTTGTAATGATATTACTAAATTAATAATTATGAAATCAAGTCCAATATAATAATAATAATAATAATAATAATAATAATAATAATAATAATAAAATAATAATAATAATAATAATAATAATAATAAGGAAGCTTTCTCTGAGGGAAGTAGAATTGAATATTACAGCTGTTTCAACGGCATTTAATTTATATAGAATCTTCTCAATTCTTCTTATTATCTTTTTCTCATCAGCATGTAGCTGGTATATCAGGTTTCCTAATGATATGTGACGAAATCTGTACCTGAGGCGTTGCTCAGATTTTCAGCTGACAAGGCAGCTCTCTCTCTGCTTAAATTTTCCTAGTTTCATTTTCCCGTTTTAAAACCACCGTATTCAGTTTCCGTGAAAAATCTCTGGCGTCTGCCGTGACCTAAGCAGGTATACCAATCTGATGGATGGTCAACTGTCCACTCAGAAGGGCCTGGAAAAGAGAGAGAATCCTAATTTTTCAGTGGCTGGATGATGGATTATTTTTTCTGTACCTCAGCAACAGGAATAACTCTGCTGTAATTAGCGTTTTTTATTATCGGTTTTTGGACAGTATCAGTCTCTGAGAACCATAAGTGTAAGAAACAAGATCAAACAATTATTGAATAACTCGTTATGGAAATAAACACTCCACTTATCTATAACTAGCTATTGATAATTCGTTCATGATAATTGGAGCGTTGTCTTCCAATCAGTGATTCAGAACAAATGATTTATTTGCCATTTGACGCAGAAAGATCAATGAAAGAGTCATTTCTATAACTCTGTGTTCAAATGATGTGGAAACTGATGGCCTTTGGCAAGCACTAATTGGCCGGCAATGTTTATTGGCTTTTATAGTAAACGAAATGTTTAGCTTTGAAAGTTTTTTTTTTATTTAAGAACAGTCGAATGTACACTTCCACAAAAACACACAAACACGAAACTGAGACCACAAGACTTCTTCCACTTCAATGTATTACAGTTGTGGAGGCTGCTCTCTCTCTCTCTCTCTCTCTCTCTCTGCCTTTGATAAGGCCGTCCGCGTGGTTGTCCCTTATCTGGAAATGTGGACACCTCAGTGTAGATCTTGGTGCATGTTTGCTTCAGAGAGAGAGAGAGAGAGAGAGAGAAAAGTGGGTAGGCAAAAAGAGAGGGAGTTACTAAGGGTGAGGCCACCAAACGCGGCGAGCGTGGAGGTTGGAGGGAAGAGGTTCCCGCGGCAGTTTGAATCACAAGTATCTTATGCGGGTGGCCACACAAGACTAGCGGGACGGCTCGACCCTCTCCATTTCCGCCAGGCGATGTAACATGTTTTAAAATACCGCCGGGCGGTTTCAGGCGTCTTCAACCAAAACAACCCCATTTCTATATGATTAGGGAGGGACTATGTTACTTGAATGGTTACTTCCCTTATTGATTATATTGATAACTATGTTGTGAAGTTAGTTCCCGTATTAAGGAACTTCATTTGTAACCTAGAAATTGTTTTAAAGCATCATTATCATTGTTAAGTAACTGATATTAACATATAAACGATTAAGTTTTAAGTGACTACATTTATTATCTATTCAGTTTAAAAATATTCGAGAGTTAATTATTCCGATATCTGGTAATTGCATGCTTAAATTAGCAGTTATTTCAGCACTCTCATTTGTGTACTTCAGAATGCGTTCAATGTTGTTCTCATTAAAGTCAAACAAATAGACCGAGTTCTATATAGTCTAAAATACTTTCCCAGGGGATTAGTTCATCACTGAATTTAAAGTGAATATAAGAAAAGGACCACACTACATAAATAGACCCTCCGACTTGACATGGTCACTAACATGCAGATGAACTGGCAATCAGTTGCCGAAGTGTCACTGTTCAGCGGTAGTGGATAAGAATAATTGAATTGGGGAGGTGTGTATCACTGATTTATGAAATATTCGTGGTACTTTGTACTTTCTTTATTAATGTTAACAATGAGTGTAGAAGCAAAACTGATTTTTTTCTTGTGTTAACTTTCTTTTATGTAAAGTTTACCATTGACTACTTTTGTTTTAAATGCCGGTAAATCGGTTTATTTCAACATACGTCTTATATAATTTGCAATTAATTCTCGCTCCTTTGTTTTTCTAAGTATCTTTAAGGAAGTAACCCTATATGCTGTTAGTTTTGCAATAATGAAAAGTTTAAAATCCACATTTTTTTTTTTTTCACTTCCCCTAAAGTAATAACTAGGGTGACCATAAGTCCCCCCATTTGAGGGGGACAGTCCCTCTTTTTGACTCTTTATCCCCCAAAAATTGCGTCTTTGGGGGGACGCCCTAATGTCCCCCTTTCATTTTTTTTTGTAATTACTACAATTCCTTAAAAACCAGAGACTAATTTTTGTTTAAAATGTCAGCAATGAATAAACGTCTGAATAAAAACAATGTCATTGATGAACCTAATTTATCTTTACCGTGATTGAATATACTTAGTGAAGATCAAATCAAGCCAAAAATACGCCAAAGAATGATGAAAGAATTTTTTTTCATTTTAAATAATGTCTGTAATCTTCCTTAAATTTTAAAGAATAATTTTAATGTTTAAAATGTCAGCAATAATGTCTGAATAAAAACACTAATTGATAGACCTTAAAATGTCAGCGATAATATCTGAATAAAAACACTGATTTATAGACCTTCGCATTTATCATCACCTGTAATTGGATATGCTTCATGTATTAAACTTCTAAATTTATAACGACTCATCATGAGTCAAGTACGCAAGTCAAATAAAATTGGTCACCCTAGAACTATAAGGGAAGTAAAGAAATATGGATTTTTAACCTTTTATTATCACAAAATTCACTGCCAAGCAAAGAACCAAAGACCGTTTGGGTCATACGTAGTCTATCGTCAAGATTGACACTAACGATTTCTATTAAAGGCAATTTCCTATCCAAACGTTACTTTGCAAAGAAGTATATCTTTGACTGCTGAGAGTGACGCGTGGGAGGGAGGGAGGGAGGGTGGCGTTTCTGGTGTGGCCATGTGTCGTTTTTGACGCTGCTCTCCCCCCCCCCCGAAGGACGTGCCTGCACCTCGACGCTTCCCGCGTCCGGTGTGGCCTTAACCCTGAGTTAGCGTCTGCATTGTGGAATTCACGAAGGTAGCGCGGCGCTTTCGGCAAAATGAAATTGCAAATAACACAAAGGAAAAATATGTGTAACAGAGAAGAATCGTATAATAATAATAATAATAATAATAACAACCATGAGCATATTTCATTAACATAATTTCCTTTTGTCGTAGAATCCAAATTTTTAAAATAATGGTCAAATGAAATCCTTTCTTCTGTCTCGTATCTATTTATATTTTTCATTTCATTTCTGTTCTCAGACTGAGAAGATAATGAGGTTTTGGTTTAACTCTCTGAAAAGAATGTCACTGCCGACTGTATCTATTAAAAAAAATACTATTTAATTCGATGAAACTGCATATTACTCTCATAATCAAACTAGTGTGAAGATTTAATGAAGGGTGACTGCAAGTATGATAATAGTCAATATTCTATTTAAAATTATCTGTAAAAGGAAGTTATTTATGGCTAAGATATCTGTTAACTCATTTTCAATATTATTCATGTGATGGAAATGTGATATTAATCACACATTATTTGGATAATTCTTTGGATATTGCTGTCGTTGTTAAGAAATGAAATAATTTATCTCTCTCTCTCTCTCTCTCTCTCTCTCTCTCTCTCTCTCTCTCTCTCTCTCTTAATCCGTTTTAAAGCTCTTAACTGCCCCCACTGTATTCGGTGAACGCTCTTTGCCCTCTTATTTTGCATTCCATTCCGAATGGAATCCACGATTCTTTGCCATCCAGCGTTCACTTCCAGTACCTCCACTGGACTGGAAACCGTTGGCGTTATTCGTGTAGTTCCATCAACTATCACTGTTACTCTTTTATTGTTGCTCTTTTTGCTGGAAACCTTATCCACTATTCCACTTGTGTCTGGAAAATGGAAAGGTATTGCTGGAAGTACTCACTCGTGCTTCTTTTGAGCTGTTGGGGAAATGGTTTCCAGGGATGGAGGGCTTAAATAAATTATTTAGTTGGAAGAGAATTTCTTCTCCAAAAGAATGAGGATTTATGGTTCCTTTCACGAGAATCGATGAATAAGACACCGATGGGAGGAGAGGTATTGTTTTTTAACATAAAGGGACGTCACACCTGATCCATTGCGTCATCAACCTGTTACGACTTCGTGGGATTCGTGATGTGTCATGGGCCATAAGGGGACGCTTGTATACGTGTACGTATTTCTGTGCGTGTGTGTGTGTCTGTATACAGCATATACCTATATGGTGGTCTATGAGTGATTTTATATTCTTTAGATAGTCTATATTTACTGACAGTGACAAGTATGATTGAATCCTAGGCCATCATGTTTCCAAAAAAGTATAGCATTAGTTGGTGATATAATGTAATGTGAGCAATATTACATTTAAGATTCAGAGTTGGAATTACATCATTGAATCTAGTGTAACTCTCTCTCTCTCTCTCTCTCTCTCTCTCTCTCTCTCTCTCTCTCTGTTACTCAAATATAATAACAAATCCCAATCCAATATATCTCTCCTAGCATCTACATCTAAAGCTAAACTAAAATAACATCTTTTAATGTGATACTTTCCAGAGTTTGCGCTCAATTCCTGTTGCAAATATACATATATATATATATATATATATATATATATATATATATAATATATATATATATATATATATATAGTATGTATGTATATTTGCAACAGGAATTGAGCGCAAACTCTGGAAAGTATCATAATAAAAGATGTTATTTTAGTTTAGCTTTTAGAGATGTAGATGTATGATGTATATATATATAATATATATATAATATATATATATATATATATATAATCTATCATATATATATATATACTGTATATATTATATAATATCTATATATAATATATAAAGTATATATAGATTATATTATATATATATATATTATCTATATCTTTTATATATATATATAAATAATATATATATATACATTCTCAATCTACATCTAAAGCATAAACTTTAGATGTAGATGTAGATATATATATATATATATATATATATATATATATATATATATATATATATACTGCTATATATATATATATATATATATATATATATATATATACATATATATATACATATATATATATATATATATATATATATATATATATACCTATATATATATATATATATATATATATATATATATATATATATATATCTATATATATATATATATATATATATATATATATATATATTTATATGTGTGTGTGTATGTGTAGGTAAATAAAAGAATACATAAATGCATACATAGAAGAATAACTGGAAGAACCTAAGGCAATCTTGGATGTTTAGAGAAATGAGACAACCTCTACCCAACTACGAGCAAGGGATTCAGGTTGTAGTACTTACCTAACAGAAGACTTCCCAATGAATATAGTGCCAAGTAATAATAATAATAATAAAGGTTCAGGAGGGGTGCACAGATGGACTAAGAGACGCAGCAAATCACCTTCAGTAATGCCTACAGTGCTCCTACCTGAGGTGGAAATTTAACAAATAAAAACGAAATTGGAAAAAAGAAAATATTGTAAATCACAGACGTCTTTTACCGCGAGAAGAGGAATCAAAGACAAAGACAAATGAAACGAAATACAAAAAAAGAAAGGAAGAAAGGAAGGAAGAAGGTAGATGCCATTAAAACAATAAAAGGAAAATCTGACATAAAATAATCTCCTGTGGAAATGAAAATAAACAATCGGTCATTACCTTGATCTCCTTCTCACAAAGGAAATAATATTTTCATTTGAAATTAGGAAGTAATTACGAACGGGACGTCGAAATTCTCGGAAGACTCCAGAACCGTTTTGAAATAAACGACTAAGGTCATCTCAAAGAGACTTTTTTGCTGAGGGAAATAACGCGTAATATTCCAGATCATGAGCATTTAACCTCACGTATATGTTATTTTGTGGAAACACACTGCCACAATATTTTTCAGTCCCTACGTCAATTATACTCTCTCCCCTCCCTCCCACTTCATCTGAATATATGATTAAAGATTAAACCTGCCTCTTCATTAGATTTCCCCACCCTTTGCATTTTTGACGTATCATTATCCTGAAACTCATTAACACATTTGCAGTCTGATTAACTACGCACCTGAAACGCTAAGTCTCTCTCTCATCCGAAACCCACAATGATGAATGAAGGAATATTATGCTCCAGGTTACGTAAATGATTTTATATATATATATATATATATATATATAATATATATATATATATATATATATATATATATATATATATATATATATATATTTATATATATATATATAATATATAAATATATATATATATATATATATATATATATATATATATATATCTATATATATATATATATATATATATATATATTGTGTGTGTGTGTGAAAGAGGAAATTATACGTTGGGAATAAAGGTTTGGTGAAAGTAAAATGTCAGAAAAATAAACAAATTTTACGAGAAAATAATTGTTCAGGGAAATGAAAGGGTAAAGGGAAAATGAAACATTCAGGGAAAATTGGAACATTATACAGGGAAATTGAAACTTTTACAGGAAAAGTAATTGTTTAGGTGAAAATTAAACATTCGAATGAAAAGTGAAACATTCTGAGGATAATGAAGATATAATGGAGAAAATGAAAGGATTGTGGGAAAATGGAACGTTTAGAGTAAAAGAAAACGTTTGGGGGATTATGAAACATTTGGGGGGAAATGAAATTTTGTGGGAAAAATACAATGTTGAGGGAAAAATTGAATGACCAATTGAAAATGAAATGTTTGTGGGAAAATGCAATGCCGAGGGGAACATTAAATGACTAAATGGAAAATTAAAACATTTGCAGGAAAGGCGAAACCGTTTTGTGAGAAAATGAAACACTCAGAGGAAATTGAAAATGAAACACCAAGACAAAATGAAATGTTTTTCCTAAAATTCGGAAAAAACTGAGAACCATCCACATTAAATCATTAAATCTCAAATCGAGAATTTAGGGACGAGATGGGATCAAACGACACTTCCTGCGAACGATTAATCTAGGTTAATTCTTTATGGTCAGATTCATCAATTGTTTATTTCTTGCCTTTATATCAGAATCGACGATTCTATTTTCCTTTCTTGTTTGATATAATTCAAATTTATTTTCTATTTTGGAATATGGCATATACTATATATATATATATATATATATATATATATATATATATATAGTATATATATATACGTATATATCCACAGGTGAAAAAATAAGAGACAGGGTGTAGGTCCTGACCGGTTTCGGCTTTATTTTCAAGCCATTGACAAAGGACTGATACATAGTATTAGAATTCACGAGTATATTTACTACAAAAACAGTACTGACGAAACATACACACAACCGTTTGAGACTGCAGAATCCACCCACAGGCAGGTGTCAAGGTAGGAGTGGCTTTCAAAAATCATTAGGCTAAAATCTACAATAAATTCTCAAGGGATACTACCGATTAGGGTACAAGTCCACACCTGACAGGTGTCAGGGAGGCGGGGTTCAACATCTCATTACCGCTACTGCCCCTTTACTGTGTCTTATTTTTTCACCTGTGGATGTGTGATAAATGAATCACGTGCCAAAGTGATTATAAATCACATATATATATATATATATATAATTATATATATATATATATATAAGTATTATAATAATATATATATATATATTTGTGATTAATATTTACGAGTCACGTCAGGGCCGTGGAAAGGTTCCAACCGCAGAACGTCACAAATGCAGACGGGAGATTGCTCATGTAAATGTTATTATTGCATCAGTGGGATGAGTTACATTTGTTCACGCTCATTTTTACAAGTGGCGATGATCTCACAAAAATATGTTTGTTATAAAGGATAGTTTATGAATCTGCAGGGGCGGTAAATACATACAATATGGAATATATATATGGAATATATATATATGGAATATATATATATGGAATATATATATTCCATATTGTATGTATTTACCGCCCCTGCAGATTCATAACTATCCTTTATAACAACCATATTTTTGTGAGATCATCGGCCACTTGTAAAAATGAGCGTGAAATGTAACTCATCCACTGATGCAATAATAACATTTACATGAGCAATCTCCCGTCTGCATATTTGATGACGTTCTGCGGTTGAACCTTTCCACGGCCCTAACATGACTCATAAATATTAATCACAAAACGATGGACAGCACCAAACAACCCATTTATGACCCCTGAATGCGTTTCGCCCTTCCAGTGATCACTGCTATAATTTCTTGAAAATAAACTACACAAATGAACGAGATGCTTTTTATATATTTTTATATCTGCTGTTTTGACTGATTCGGTTTCATCCTGATTTCACGCAGGCCACGACAAACTCTTTGACGAATAGGTGGATTTTGGAATGGTATTACTATTCTTCCTCTGAATATCTAACTGTTTCATTCAAGCTTTTTGAATTGATGGTCTCCTGAGATGTTGATAATAAATATGTGAGTCTCAGGAAAGAATGATTAAATGAAAGCTTTCGTTTGAGAAAAAATGAAAACTTATGAGATTTATCACTCTACATCAAATGGGTCTTCACAGAAGTCTTTCTTTACTTAATGCAAATAACAAAAGGGCTAACAAGTCTAGATAATTATCATCAAGTGTCGTTAATTTTAGTTATTTGTATATTAGAAGTTTACAGAGACGATTCCAGGTATTTGTTGAGTAAACATAAGGAATAACCCGATTGTCATTTCATCATGCGGTTATCTTGTATGTTTCTTGATACGTAAACCTTCCCTATAATTATGTAATAATTGATAATTGATTAATAATTACTTATTAAAAAAAAAAAAAAACCTCATGGTTTGCTATGTCATTTGATTACTGTTAATTTAAAGCGAATGTTCAGTGACAGACTAATATTATAGCTAATCAACAGTAGAATTTTAAACATTCTTCTGTCAATATCATTCTGTACACAGCATTCTTTAAATACTAACCTATCATTTATGCTAATGTTAACTAAGTATATCCGAACAAAAGTGACCTTCAACTTTGTACAGATGTAGCAAATAAAAGCATTTGCTAAAGTTTGACAGATGTTCTCCCTCACCAGACATCTCATCTCGGTCTCTGTCACGTGACAGCCACATTCGACTTCGTTCATACCGACAGCGATTGACAACGCTCTCTTTCACGATTCTGCACGGAGTTCGGAAATCATGAGGTTCCATTATTGAACTTCTTTCGCTGCAGTTACATAATGGCTTCTAATGATCTTACTCGTTAGCTTTTTTTCACTGTGTCAAAGGCGAATGTGTACATTTAACCCAGTTCTGGCTGAGGAAAAATCAACCTTAAAGATAGACAACTTTCTCATTCGCGCTTCTGACGTCAGTGGTCGGAATTCATGTTTCAGTACCTGACGCTTTTTTCATTTACATAATGCCGTAAATATTCTTACTTTTATTTATTTATTTAATTTATTTATTTATTTAATTTATTTATTTATTTATTGGTGTGTGTATAAAGTTTGACCATTAAACCCGGCTTTTGCTGAAGTAAAATTCATCCCCTAAAAAAACCTGGAGATTCGCCCAAACTTCCAGCAAACATCAGCTGTCTAGAATTAAGGACATTAAGTCCAAAAGAAGCCTTAACTGGAGCTGGAAACATAATTAAGATCTCCCAAGAGTCCAAATTCTCGGTTCCGTAAACGAGGAAATAAGGAGGAAGAAGAATCAAAGAGAAAAAAAGAGCATCGCTCTACTCTCTCCACCTCATGAATTATCCGTTATCATCCTTTTAGGATACACTTTTAGCTCCTTTTACACGGGAGATTAAGAGGCGGGAAATTGTTCAGTGAGAAATTACTTCTCTTTTGCTGTCTCCAATCTCTTTGTCATTTTACCCAATGAGATTTGGTTGAACTTCCTCTTTAAATATATTCTTCAACGTCATAAGATTTTTATTCTCTTCCCAGTAAATTAACTCCATACAATATTCACATAAAACTACTGTAAAATGAGATGAAGCCAGATTAAGTGTTACTAAATAACACTGAGTAATCTAAACAGATAAAGTGACTATCGTATAAGTGATATCATAAGATTGACAGAAATAACGAAACGAAAGACAAGTTTGAGATATTTTACCTTTTTGAGGACAGATCAAAGTTCAGGAAATGTGCAGATAAATGATGAAGCACATCAAAGTAATGTGACCAGAGTCAATGCTTGTTGAAATGTCAAAGTATTATGTGAAACGATTTGAAGAATAACCTTTCATTTTATGACTACAGACATTAACTTATGACCATAAAATAAGATTCTGAATATGCTATACAAACCCCCAATCAATATATAGTAAAAGATAAAGCAAACCTTTCATATGTCATTCTGTATAGCGAAGGAGAATTTTAATGTTATTGACCACGAGAGAGCATCCGGTGTCATATATTCCACCTTTCAGGGATAAATTCTCAGTAGAGCTGTATTTTTCACTTAAGAGAAACAAAACGCTATAAATTCTCTCTAATGGAGAACAGGGGACCACTTCAATTCCCCATTTACATTCGACAACAATAAATACTTTGCAATTGGCTAAAAAATTGGAATGATGCAAATAGAATGGCGGCCAACATTCGTTCTCGGAGAAAAAGGAAGGAATTTGTCCTGCAAATATATTCTGTTGTTGATTTCGTTACATCAGCCATTTTGAATAGATGCATAGAGAGATGTATCAGTTTGAGACCCAACGAACAGGGATAAAAATAGATTTCGAATATTCTTGCCTTTCTTTTACCCTCTCTCATGAACACTGGTTTGAAAATCCTACACATATTTCTCCAGCTAAGATAACTCCTCAAAATATCGGAGGTTAATTCTTTAATATTTAAACCTCAACCAGTTTAAATATGACAACTTATATCTGCATATTGAAAATAACAAACTCGAATGCACAATACATGATTTGGGTTATTGTGAAGACGGAAACTCCTGAGTAAAAAATAAAAGGCAAGTTGTCTTATTGTGCAAAAGAAAAAAAATAAAATAGAATAATAATAATAAATAAACGTATGACCCTTTAGACGCTAGAAATAGGGCAATGTTTTGCACCCATCGAGTCCATGCCTGCAGAATTGCCATACATTGCGAATAACTTTACACAAGAATGGAATGAACAGCTGTACTTAATGTCAAAAAGCGCAACATTGTAAATTCCTGAAAAACTTTTTCGCCAAATTTTAGATTTTTTAGATTTATTTATCTGGTTCCTTTCATCATCGTCTATCTGTTTGGTCATTCTGGAATATTAGGGGAGAGATGAGAGAGAGAGAGAGAGAGATAGAAATTGAAAATAACTGTAAATCCAACATTCCGTGAAAAGAGGAACCTTCATTCAGTGTCGGAGGCTTCAAAAAATACCGAGCTCCATATTTTTCTCACTTCTTGACACTGACTCTGACAACCAGACTGCCAAGAAAAGAACTTCCTTTTCCATTAAGATTTATTACTCCTGCAGAGAGAGAGAGAGAGAGAGAAGGTATCATGGGTAAACCCTGAAGTTCAAGGGTTTTAATGAACTCAAATCTCTTGAGAAATGTTTCCATTTCTGAACCAATTTTTGAGCGAAAGATGAGATTATAATTATTGCCAAATCCCTTGTGGCAAGTTTGAAAAAGATGAAAATAAAAATGACTAATTCAATTAGAGGATTGCAGTAATCAGCTCTGCGTTTTATTAGTGTTGAATCAAAAAGTGTCTTTAGCCTTCTTTTAAAGAATCTATAAAACTATTTGCGAAAAGTCTCTTCATAATAAATAAAAGTTATACAAATTAAATTTAGCTTCAGCATTCGATACGAGGCTGATAAATTGATCATTGTATCTTAACAACACTAAAGAACAAATTGCCGAGAATCTTCAGCGTATTTATTGAAAGTAGCACAAATTGATGCAGTTTATATAACCAAGAGCCAACACCAACATGTATTAGATGTGTACGATTATATTAAATAGTTCTACAATAAGAACAAAGATTCAAACTTTGCAGAAGAAAGGGAGGGTCACAATGAGGCCGACTAGTGAATATTTAAACTTTTCTCTTATAATTTTCACAAGATACAGACTCGGTAACCACAACTTTTGGGTGGGACAGAGAACAGGGAATTTCCCCCAAAGTTATTCTGTTTCTTTTAGGTTTTGCTTAACATTCTTTTTCTCCCTAAAATGTCAAGTGTAAAAGATTATTCTAATTGGTTTTCTTTATGTTATTTGGAAGGGAGATGGATGAGATACTTCACTTCTTTCTTGTCTTTCCCTATAAACTCTCTCTCTTCTCTCTCTCTCTCTCTCTCTCTCTCTCTCTCTGCATTTATTTCAAAACTCATCCATTACTGCGAATATTGAAATTTTTATATAAGATATATCGCCCATTTCCAAAACCCACGAAAGTGGAAGGAGAATAAAGCTCGCTCTCTCTCTCTCAACTCTCTCTCTCTCTCTCTCTCTCTCCTGATAAATCTCCAGCAACCCAAAGTCTATTAACAGATTCTCGTGAACATCAATTATTGATTTTCCACTTTTTCCTTCATGAACTCGGACGCCTTGAAATAATTCAGCATAATTCCCATCTGAATATTCCACAGTGACTCGTTCTTCTGTTGCTAACATAAAGCATGAAATGACATTTTCCATTTCCCTCTCCCTGATAAATACCACAATGGAATGCACCATTCCCCATCAGCCTTCCGGTTCAGGTCAAAGTGAAATTGACTACGAATGGAAATTAAATTCTGGTTCGTGAGGCGTCAGAAATACTGCGATGCTGTTTATACGTATGAGTATATCTAAGGTAAATTTAAATCAAGCCAGGCAGGATAATCTTGTGAAGGGGAAAAGGCTGATTAAGTAAGCACAATTGTTGTCTGGGAGTCACAGAGCCTGGACGTCAATTATGGGAGAAGACGAACAATTAAAAGTGGGGGAGATAAACAGAAACCTTAATAAAAAGTGAGCATAACACAGAGATGGAAATTGCTTGCGTAATCTCGGCTTTTATGGCATATAATAAACATGCATTTTTCTGACTCTAGACCGAATAGTATACATTTTTAATATTCTGTAAACAAAAAAAAAAAGAAAAAAAAAAGAAAGGCGGATTCCCAACCTCCTCAGAATATTTCAATGCTTTTTTAGGTCTAAAGACTGCTCCGTAGGCCTACAGAACTTTCATGTGTCTACTGTACGTTTATACTTTACTGTATCACTGCTCTTTTGAATACTGGATATATCTAGATTCATATTTTGCAATTACAGTCTAAAAACAGTAATTTTCTAAGAATAGTTTGTGTTTATTACCTAGAACAAAAACTAAATAGAAAATATAGCTGAAAATAATATACACAGATGGCGCCTGAGTATTATTATTATTATTATTATTATTATTTTTATTATTATTATTATTATTATTATTCAGAAGATAAATAGTAATTATATACCATTTATATGTACCGAGCCCCACCACAGGTTCCATTGACTTGAAGTTCACGCTTCCAAAGAATATGGCTTTTATTAAAGGTAAAGGGAAATACAGAAAAAAAAGAGATCACCTAAAAAGAGGAAATGAATAAAATCAATAAGCAGGTAAAAATGTAAGTAAATGAAAGTAAACATGACCAACATATATCATTGTAATTCTAGAAAAATAGTTCGTTTCCCACACAACTGCAAAGGAAATTTAGTTCCATCTGATGACGCAGAGCCAGAGGTATTATTTCGACAGAGCCACGAGGGAAATCTATCTTTTTCCTTGATACCTCGGAAGGTTACATTTCAGAAAAGAGGTTTAAAAATGAACTGGTCATTTTTCCAGAAGCAAAATCCTCGTGAGTCTGAGATTTATTTTATGTCTGTTTCTCTTTCCATTTTCCATTTTCTGTTGCTGCTCTTACCTGGTCTGGAATAGAATACGGAATTCAGGCCGAAGGTCAGGAGCTGGGACCTGTGAGGTCATTCAGAGCTGAAACGGAAACTGACACTCAAAAGGTATGGAAGGCGTAACAGGAGGAAAACCACCTGTGTTACACCAGGAAACAATTGTTAGGAGAGATTGGCTACCAAGATGAAAAGAAGAGAATATGTACGGAGGTACAGTAAAACGAATAGAAGGGGTTGCAGCTAGTGGCTGAAGGAACGCCGTAAAGAACGTTAAGTAATTAACGAACCTTAAGTAATACCTACTGTTATTTGGTGTTGGCTCTTGTTATATAAACTGCATCAATTTGTGCTACTTTCAATAAATACGCTGAAGATTCTCGGCAATTTGTTCTTTAGTGTTGTTAAGATACAATGATCAATTTATCAACCTCGTATCGAATGCTGAAGCTAAATTTAATTTGTTAACTTTTATTTATTATGAAGAGACTTTTCGCAATTGTTTTATAGATTCTTTAAAAGAAGGCTAGAGACACTTTTTAATTCAACACTAATAAAACGCAGAGCTGATTACTGCAATCCTCTAATTGAATTAGTCATTTTTATTTTCATCTTTTTCAAACTTGCCACAAGGGATTTGGCAATAATTATACCTTCTCTCTCTCTCTCTCTCTCTCTCTCTCTCTCTCTCTCTCTCTCTCTCTCTCTCTGCAGGAGTAATAAATCTTAATGGAAAAGGAAGTTCTTTTCTTGGCAGTCTGGTTGTCAGAGTCAGTGTCAAGAAGTGAGAAAATATGGAGCGGTATTTCTTGAAGGCCTCCGACACTGAATGAAGGTTCCTCTTTTCACGGAATGTTGGATTTGCAGTTATTTTCAATTTCTCTCTCTCTCTCTCTCTCTCTCTCTCTCTCTCTCTCTCTCTCTCTCTCTCTCTCTCTCCTAAATATTCCAGAATGGACCAAACAGATAGACGACGATGAAGGAACAGATAAATAAGTACAGCTGTTCATTCCATTCTTGTGTAAGTTATTTGCAATGTATGGCAATTCTGCAGGCATGGACTCGATGGGTGCAAAATATAGCCCTATTTCTAGCGTCTAAAGGGTCATACGTTTATTTATTATTATTATTTTATTTTCTTTTTTTTCTTTTGCACAATAAGACAACTTGCCTTTTATTTTTTACTCAAGAGTTTCCGTCTTCACAATAACCCAAATCATGTATTGTGCATTCCGAGTTTGTTATTTTCAATATGCAGATATAATTGTCATATTTAAAACTGGTTGAGGTTTAAATTAGAATAGGTATTACTAAAGAATGACAAATAATAAATATTAAAGAATTAACCTCCGAATATTTTGAGGAGTTATCTTAGCTGGAGAAATATGTGTCAGGATTTTCAAACCAGTGTTGATGAGAGAGGGTAAAAGAAAGGCAAGAATATTCAAAAACAATTTTTATCCCTGTTCGTTGGGTCTCAAACTGATACATCTCTCTATGCATCTATTCAAAATGGCTGATGTAACGAAATCAACAACAGAATATATTTGCAGGACAAATTCCTTTTCTCCGAGAACGAATGTTGGCCGCCATTCTATTTGCATCATTCCAATTTTTTAGCCAATTGCAAAGTATTTATTGTTGTCGAATGTAAATGGGGAATTGAAGTGGTCCCCTGTTCTCCATTAGAGAGAATTTATAGCGTTTTGTTTCTCTTAAGTGAAAAATACAGCTCTACTGAGAATTTATCCCTGAAAGGTGGAATATATGACACCGGATGCTCTCTCGTGGTCAATAACATTAAAATTCTCCTTCGCTATACAGAATGACATATGAAAGGTTTGCTTTATCTTTTACTATATATTGATTGGGGGTTTGTATAGCATATTCAGAATCTTATTTTATGGTCATAAGTTTAATGTCTGTAGTCATAAAATGAAAGGTTATTCCTCAAATCGTTTCACATAATACTTTGACATTTCAACAAGCATTGACTCTGGTCACATTACTTTGATGTGCTTCATCATTTATCTGCACATTTCCTAACTCTACAGTAAAAATATAAAATTGGTCAGAAATAAATGAAGAATTAAACAAAGATTGGGATAACATTTTCGTAAGTGATGACATAAGGGTAAATACGGAGATATTATATAAAATATTAGAGAAAATAGTGGATATATATACGAAGAAGAAAAGTAAACATCAGTCATGCATACCAAGAGACAGAAGGATCTTTTTCCAGAAAATCAGAAAGTGGAAAAAAGGTCTTGCAAAAGAAAAAAATGCATGGAAAGTTATAGAACTAAAAAGTAAGATAGAAATGCAGAACAAAAGATTATACAATCAAAAGAAAATGAGAAAACGGGACTTGGAAGAAAAAACCCTATTAATATCAAGCAAAACCCCAAACTATTATACTCATATGCGAAGAAGATGAATAAAAGCAGAATAGAAATAGGCCCTCTAAGAATTGAAGGGAGATTAAACGAATGAAAAAAGGAAATTTGCAACATATTGGCCAAGAACGATATAAGAGAGGAATTCACCCCTAGAATAGATAATGAAGATAATGATATAAAAGTAAGTGACGAAAATAGTGAATATTTAGCTGACATAGATATTAATGAAGCTGATATTGTGCAGGCTATTAATGAAATTAAAAATGGAGCTGCTGCAGGGCCCGATGGAGTGCCTGCTATTTGTTAAAGAAAGTAGTTCATTCTATCGCAAAGCTACATGCAATATTATTAAGACAAAGTGTAGATACAGGCAAGATTTATGATGAGCACAAATTAGCATATATTACCCCTACTTTCAAAGTGGATCAAGACTAGAGGCAAGTAATTATAGGCCTGTGAGTCTAACACATCACATATTATGAAAGTGTATGAAAGGGTAATGAAGAAAAATATTATGAAACATTTAATAAAAAATAATTTGTTTAATAAAGGACAACATGGTTTCGTACCCGGAAAAAGTACACAAACCCAACTGTTAGTCCACCGTGAGAACATATTCAAAAATATGAAAAGCGGAAATGAAACAGATGTGGTTTATCTAGACTTTGCAAAAGCTTTTGACAAAGTAGACCATAATATATTAGCGAAGAAAATTAGGAAACACAATATCGTGGATAAAGTAGGAAGATGGTTAAAAGAATTTTTACACAACAGAAAACAGATAGTTATTGCAAACGATGAGAAATCGGATGAAGCCAAGGTAATATCCGGTGTGCCACAAGGTACGGTGTTAGCTGCAATACTGTTTGTTATTATGATTGAAGACATAGACATAATGTTAAGGATCGGTAGTGAGTAGTTTCGCTGATGACACAAGAATAAGTAGAGAAATTACTTGTGATGAAGATAGGAACGCTCTACAAAGAGACCTTAACAAAGTATATGATTGGGCAGAGGTAAATAGGATGGTATTTAACTCTGATAAATTTGAATCAATAAATTATGGAGACAGAGAAAGAAAGCTATATGCATATAGGGGACCTAATAATGAGACAATCACAAATAAGGAAGCAGTTAAAGACCTGGTGTGATGATGAATAGGAACATGTTATGCAATGATCAAATAGCAATTCTGTTGGCAAAATGTAAAGCAAAAATGGGAATGTTGTTACGGCACTTCAAAACAAGAAAGCTGAACACATGATATGCTTTATAAAACATTAGTTCGTAGTCCACTTGAATATTGCAATATGATATGGTACCCACACTATCAAAAGGATATTGCACAAATAGAGAGTACAAAGGTCCTTTACAGCTAGAATAGAAGAAGTTAAAGACCTTTACTACTGAGAAAGACTACAATCCTTAAAATTATATAGTCTAGAAAGGAGAAGAGAACGCTACATGATAATTCAGGCATGGAAAACAGATAGAAGGAATAGCAGAAAACATCATGGAACTAAAAATATCAGAAAGAGCAAGCAGAGGTAGATTAATAGTGCCCAAAAGAGTATACCAGGAAAAATAAGGAAAAGCGCACAGGGACATTAATCCACTACGCACCAGCATCGTAATGCAGCGTCTTTCAATGCGTTGCCAGCTCATCTGAGGAATATATCAGGAGTGAGCGTAGATGTGTTAAGAATAAGCTCGACAAATATCTAAACTGCATCCCAGACCATCCAAGATTGGAAGATGCAAAATATACCGGAAGATGTACTAGCAACTCTCTGGTAGACATTAGAGGGTGCCTCACACTGAGGGACCTGGGGCAACCAGAACGAACTGTAAGGTCTGTAAGGTAAGGTCTCTCTCTCTTCCTGTAAATGTGGTAGTAATCTCTTTGCCATCAATAGGCTGTGAATTACCCAATGGAGGTGACATGCAATTTCTTGCCATTTCTGAGAAATGAAACATATTTGGAACAGTCATTTCATTCTACTCGAAAGTTATGGATAATGTTTAAGACTTTTTCTTGTAGTGTGTGTGATAGAGAGAGAGAGAGAGAGAGAGAGAGAGAGAGAGAGAGAGAGAGAGGAGAGAGAGAGAGATTAATGAATTTTTTGCCCTGGGGAGTAACATAAAATAACATAGCTGAAAATAATGAAGATATGAATGACTTTACACTGAAGGGATTCACAGAACGTCAAGAATTAAGGAAGTAATTAGAGGGACTCTGTTAATCCAATTGAGGGCGATTTATTACACACGAAATTAAATTTTCGGTTTTCCTCTGTATATTTGTCTCGTCGTGTTATGTTAATGGACTGAATTAATGTATACAGGAAGGGAAGGGTTTAGTTTAGGCGGTGTCTAAAACATAGGTTTATGGTGATATAGTGTATATATATATTTTTTATATATGTATGTTTGTACGTATGTGTGCATACATTTGGCTAATCATGCAAAACTTCTAATAAAAATCATTTTTATTAATTCATCTGTTATATATTTACACTGAGTTTGATGGAAGCTGTAATGTCTGACACAGACAAGGAATTCGAATGAATGTTGTTTGTTCACCTCTGACTTGTATATTTGAGAGTGACGGGGCACAGGTTTCCTTCTTTCTTTCTTTCTTTTTGTAAACAAAAAAGTTTCCTTTGGAGTTGCGTCCGTCCGACTTTTTTCTTTTTTTTATTTAACGCTGGCGATTGTTTTCGCCTGAATGTTTATTGCGCCATTCTTCAAACTATTGTTATTGTTTAGTGTTCACTCTTTGTTTGTTTGTCTTTTTGTTAGTGTGTGTAGTAAGTTTCCCGGAAGCTCTTCTCGCCTCTTTGTTTGATACATAAAAGATTTTTTTTTTACTTTCTACATTTGATGTTCATTTAATTTCGTATAATACATAATACAATATATATATATATATATATATATATATATATATATATATATATATATATATATAGTGTGTGTGTGTGTGTCTGTGTGTGTGTGTGTGTGTGTGTGTGTGTAATTCTGTGTTTAAGCATACATGGATATTATATTTCTTGTGTTGTAAATATTATAGCAATGTTTATTCGTAACTGAAAATAGCTCAGGTCATTTTTACACGTAATTTTTTGTCCCTAGTGATTCAACCATTCCATCCTTTCTTTGCAATTTCGTCCCACGAGACTAAAATTCCAACATTGAATTTGCTTATGAAAAGAATCTAATTTTTCCAGCAAGGGAATTTGAATATGAAGAATAGAAAGAACATATTAATTACTCTCATTCCAGGGAGAGGCGGATTGAATTTCATTTCCCAGGACGTTTTCTTCAACTGAGATGAAAAAAATATGATATAAAAATGAGGCTTTTCGCTTTAATATGAAAAGTGAGGCTGTTGATGGAATCATCATATTCTGGATAGGATGTTTTCTTATTAGGCTGCTTTTTTTTTCTAGATGCTTCTCGTATTTCTCTTACCTCATTCTTTATTTATTTTATTTATTATTTTTTTGCTGGTGACAGAAATGGTTATATGTTGTGCTGACGTCAAAGTGTTTTTTGATATGTATACGATGACATTTCAATTACCACCATTGACATGTTTTGAGCATGTTTCCCATATGTATACTAGATACCACTCATTATTGTTGACGTGTTTTCAACATGTGTGTGCTATGTATACGAAATACGCCACTATGGTCGTTAGCATGTTTTCAACGTAATTATAATATTTATACAATAAGTTGCAACTTACTGTCGTTAACACGTTTTCAACCATGTTTGTGATATGTATCTGAATATATTGCCACTTAGGTTGTTGGCATATTTGCAATATGTCCGTGCTATTTATACAGTACAATACACTTACTATTGTTGACATGTTATCAGCATGTTTGTGACAAATATACAATAAGTTGCCAACTTTTCTTTTTTACCCTGTTTCCCCCTGTATTGTAGACCCAAATTCAATTCACATGTCAGAGCCAGGTCAAGTGTAATACATTGAAAATATTCTTTATTCTGAATAATACAAATGCAGTTCATTTACGATTCATTTGCTCAAATACGCCATTCTTCTTGAGTCTTCGAAGGAATTGGTGCTTTTTATCTGACTTTGTTTTCACTTCCTACTTTGAAGGTGATTTCTGAGACAGAAGTATTAGATGGATAGCTCTAATTAGCTCCTGACAGAGGCATGAGAGATTCAATACCCCTAATAGGAAGGGGAATGAGCCAAGATACCAGAGAGAGAGAGAAGAGAGAGAGAGAGAGAGAGAGAGAGAGAGAGAGATGGAGAGGAGACGAGAGAGAGAGAGAGAAGGAGAGAGAAATAGTTGTTTTTCATAAATACATATGAAAGTGAATTCCTAGAAGAAAGAAAAACGTATTGTTCAAATACTCAGAAATAATTTTTGCTAGCATATAATATTCATTTGCATAAAACCGAAGGGTTCACTTGGCGTTCCATGTCAAAAAATAATTTTCAGCTAATCCTATTAATTGACGCGTTAACACCGCTAAAAGTGTTCTAATTCCCATGAATGTTCATCATTTTTGCTAGATTAAGCATTGAG
>NC_061095.1:59228752-59236252 GCF_015104395.2 Macrobrachium nipponense | reverse complement strand
TAATCACTCTACATACTCAGGTTTGTCAATATGTTTTTTATTTTTAGTTATATGAACCAACGCCATCATTTCATTTATACTGCGGACTTGAGACTGGAATTAAATAAATAAATAATGAATTCCTCTGCCAAAGGTGAAGGAATGCTCTCGGGGAGATGTTTATAATATGATGGCCTGACTACTTGAAGGTAAAATTGAAGGGACATAAAACCCCTGAACATTTTAATGAAATTAGTATAATTTATTATGTTCATTTCATTTTATTTTTTGTAAGACGGATAATTAAACGCAGGAAGATGGATCAGTGGAAGTGAATGTTCATCTAGATCTTTGAGGATTACACACACATAAAATATATATATATATATATATATATATATATATATAATATATATATATATATATATATATATATATATTATATATATATATATATATATATATATATATATATATATATATATATATATATATATATATATATATATATATATATAAAGATATATGCCACGAAGGAAAAATAAACGAATGAGGATCTGCAACATCTTTCGACGTTAAACGTCCTTTACTGAGCAGAGACTGACATAGATACGGGAAAAGACAATACAAGAAGATTTCGTATAACTGACAGATAGGGATTATAAAGAGTATTAGTACCTCGAATCCGACACACCTGGAAGATGAAAATCCTTTCAAACCAAAACAAGCATAAACAATGGGTGTAATTAAAGGTTTAAGACAATCATCTCAGATACAAGGTCCAGACAATTAAAGGATTATAGGTGACAGCTATTCAGAACTTGGTAAAAACAAAAAACCATATTCACAATACATGAACAGACCATACATTACAACAAAAATAATAACTCTAAGGCAACTTGATTTTTATTTAAGTCAGTAATTATATCTTTGAGGTCATTCTTAAACATGTTACAGATACAAGGTCTAAATGAAAAAGGCCACGACTAACATTGAAATTACAATGAAAAGTAGTTGTATTAAAAGCAGATTCTAAAAGATTTCGTGATAAGACATCTCTTGACCTTGCAATTACTGAACTACCATCCCACTTTATTCGGTGGTTGTTTTCACTTAAATGAATGAATATTGCATTGGATTTTTGCCCAGTTTTTACAGAATATTTAGCTGGCTTAGCCTTACTTCCTAGGCCTTTTGCTAGACTGTCCGAGATAAAATGAGGACAATCCATACATGGAATTTATATATTATGTTGTTGCTTTCTCTGGGGCCATTTTTTATTAACATTCCTTTTAGTGTGTTATTATAGGAAAAAACAAGGTTGACATTAAAAGCTTTTAACAATGATTTAATGGTTTCAAATCCGTTAAAATAAGGCAACTGAGAATGTTCTTAGAATTTTCTTTCTGCGTGTTACTTACACTATAAAACATTTGGCGGGCTCTATTATAACCAATGTCCTAATATATGTTGAACGGATCGCATAAATCTTTCCCTATTTTTCTTATGTATTCAATTTCTTGATCCAAATATTGTGGACTGACAATGCGCAATGCTCATAAAAACATAGAGGAAAAAAAATTGATATTTTTATGTTAAGATGGTGGCCTGAGAAGAAATGAACATAAGTTAAGTTGTTAGTCGGTTTCCTATAAAATACTGAATTTACATTGAAATGGTCTCATGATGTCAAAACATCTAAGAAAGGGAGGCAATTGTCTTTTTCTAATTCTAGAGTAAACTTAATCGATGGTACCTGGTTATTTAATTTAGAGAGTAAATCATTTACATCAATACCGACAGGAAGAACAGCTAAACAGTCATCAACGTAACGATACCACTTTACAGGAATATAAATGATATTAGGTAGGTAGCGTTTTTCAAAGAATTCCATGTATAGGTTTGAGAGTAGTGGTGATAAAGGATTTCCCATTGCCATGCCAAATATTTGTTGATAAAAATTCACCATTGAATATAAACTTACAATCACAAATGCACAAACTCATGAGTGAAATAATGTGACTTATAGGTAGAGGTAATTCATGCTGAGTTAGTTCATTACTAAGATATTCTAAATAGAGTCTATAGGGACTTTAGTAAAAAGAGAACATACATCAAAACTAACGAATCTATCAGTAGGGCAAAGAGGAATTTTGTTTAATTTATCAACTAAATCTAGAGAATTATATATAGATGAATCGGAGATGGTTCCAAGTAACGGGGACAAGATCTTAGTGATATATTTCGAAAGTTATATGAAATTGAACCAACAGTACTGATAATAGGCCGCATAGGGTTATTTTCTTTGTGCGTTTTGACTAATCCGTACAAGTAAGGTAGCGAAGGAGATTTGACTGACAATTTGCCTAAGTAGTTCGTTTTTATCTTTAAGGATACTTTCACTATGCTATTTGAAGTTTTTTATGACTTGATCAAGGGATTTTTTGTTAGTTTTTTATAAGTCACATCATCATCCAGTAGGGCTTGCATACGTGATATGTAGTCAGCTATACTATTCCTGCGCTGTATCTGATTACTGGCACTGCCCATGTGTTTATGGCTTTTATCATATTTCCGGCGTTGAGTTTTGACTTGAGTATCGCCTTGAGTCTCTGCATATATTCTTTCCTGATCGTGTCCTTCATCTCTTGGTGTTTTATATCCCCTCCTTCCATCATTTCCCAGGTATTTGTATCCTGTCTCATCTATGTGTTTGATGTTGCTCCCATCTGGTAGCTTTATCCCTTCAGTTTTCGTTACTTTTCCTTTTGTATGTTGACTAAGGCACACTTTTTTCTATTCCAAAAAACTCCATCCTGATGTCCCCAGATACAATCCTTACAGTCTGGATTAGGGTATCTATTTCCTTGATGCTCTACCATACAGCTTGATGTCGTCCATGAACATCAGATGGTTGATTCTGTTGCCTCTTTTCTTGAGTTGGTACCCGGCATCCATCTTCTGTAGTACTTTTGTCATGGGAATCAATGGCTACTACGAAGAGTAGTGGGGACAGTGAGTCGCCCTGGTAAGATCCCTCTCCTGATATTAACCTCTGCTAGTCTTATTCCAGAGCTTGTAAGTATTGTATTCCAGTTGTGCATTGTATTTTGAGGAAGCTGATGGTGTTTTTTCCTCTGCCCCATATATTTTCAGGCATTTTCTATTAGCCATGTGTGTGGTATCATGTCGAAGGCTTTCTTATAGTCTATTATTATTATTATTATTATTTTTTTTTTTTTTTTTTTTTTTTTTTTTTTGCTCTATCACAGTCCTCCAATTCGACTGGGAGGTATTTTATAGTGTGGGGTTCCGGGTTGCATCCTGCCTCCTTAGGAGTCCATCACTTTTTCTCACTATGTGTGCCGTTTCTAGGATCACACTCTTCTGCATGAGTACTGGAGCTACTTCAGCCTCTAGTTTTTCTAGATTCCTTTTCAGGGATCTTGGGTCATGCCTAGTGCTCCTATGATTAGGGTATGATTTCCACTGGCATATCCCATATCCTTCTTATTTCTATTTTCAGATCTTGATACTTATCCATTTTTTTCCCTCTCTTTCTCTTCAACTCTGGTGTCCCATGGTATTGCGACATCAATGAGTGATACTTTCTTCTTGACTTTGTCAATCAACGTCACGTCTGGTCTGTTTGCACGTATCACCCTATCTGGGACTATGACACCATAGTCCCCAGAGGATCTTTGCCTGATCGTTTTCTATCACTCCTTCAGGTTGGGTGCTCGTACCACTTATTACTGCAGTAGCTGATGTTTCTTGCACAGGCTCCAGGGTGGAGGGCTTTTGCCACTGAATCATGCCTCTTTTTGTACTGGTTCTGTGCAAGTGCCGGGCATTCACTGCTATGTGGTTTATGGTTTCATTTTCGTATTGCACTTCCTACATGGGAGAGATGTTATTTCCGTCTATCATACTTTGAACATATCTGGTTCTTAGGGCCTGATCTTGTGCCGCATCGCGTTAATCATTCCTTCAGTTTCCTTCTTTAGCTCTCCCCTCTGTAGCCATTGCCAATTGTCATCGCTGGCTAGTTCTTTAGTCTGTCTCAGTATTGTCCGTGCATTGGTTTGTTGTGCCAGTCCTCTGTTCTTTCGTCTTTCTCCTGTCTCTGTATATTTCTGGGTCTTCGTCTACTTTTATTAGTCCTTCTTCCCATGCACTCTTTAGCCACTCGTCTTCACTGGTTTTCAGATATTGCCCCAGTGCTCTGTTTTCGATGTTGACGCAGTCCTCTATACTTAGTAGTCCTCTCCCTCCTTCCTTTCGTGTTATGTATAGTCTGTCCGTATTTGCTCTTGGGTGTAGTGCTTTGTGTATTGTCATTGTTTCCTGGTTTTCTGATCTATGCTGCGGAGTTCTGCCTTCGTCCATTCCACTATTCCTGCGCTGTATCTGATTACTGGCACTGCCCATGTGTTTTATGGCTTTTATCATATTTCCAGCATTGAGTTTTGACTTGAGTATTGCCTTGAGTCTCTGCATATATTCTTTCCTGATCGTGTCCTTCATCTCTTGGTGTTTTATATCTCCTCCTTCCATTATTCCCATGGGTATTTGTTATCCTGTCTCATCTATGTGTTTGATGTTGCTCCCATCTGGTAGCTTTATCCCTTCAGTTCTCGTTACTTTGCCTTTTTGTATGTTGACTAAGGCGCATTTTTCTATTCCAAACTCCATCCTGATGTCCCCAGATACAATCCTTACAGTCTGGATTAGGGTGTCTATTTCCTTGATGCTCTTACCATACAGCTTGATGTCGTCCATGAACATCAGATGGTTGATTTTGTTGCCTCTTTTCTTGAGTTGGTACCCGGCATCCATCTTCTGTAGTACTTTGTCATGGGAATCATGGCTACTACGAAGAGTAATGGGGACAGTGAGTCGCCCTGGAAGATCCCTCTCCTGATATTTAACCTCTGCTAGTCTTATTCCAGAGCTTGTAAGTATTGTATTCCAGTTGCGCATTGTATTTTGAGGAAGCTGATGGTATTTTCCTCTGCCCCATATATTTTTATTATTATTATTATTTATTATTATTATTATTTTTATATTATTATTATATTATTGTTGTTGTTGTTGTTGTTGTTGTTGTTGTTGTTGTCCGAGCTTGTGAAGCGGGCAGGACGGAAAAGAAATTAAGAAACACATATAAGAAAAATAACTAGAACAAAATAACTTGATTTATGTTGAGTTTAAAGTAATGAAGAGAACGTGAGGACGCATCTGATTTCATAGGGAGAAAAGTGTATAAAAGTGAAACAAAACCTATGTTTAGAATACTGTGCAGTCAAATGCAGGATCTGCGGAGAAGATATTCAGATGAACATTTCACGCTAAAGGATCCTATAGTTTTCGATACATTACCAAAATAGAAAAACAGGGAAGGACTTTTCATGATGGTTATGGACTCGCCTCTCACTCGAATCCACCTGGGTGGAAGAGGAAGTCAAGTCCATTACAGAGGTTTTTTGAGGGAAAATGCTGCAACTTTTAACTCTGATCCCGGAAATGTGTCCATCGGCCCCACATAAAGGGAAAGAAGCGTTGGACCTCACGAACCCATTATCAGCCTCGGTGGATATTTTGTCTCTTTTCGTTTCTGCGTTTATTTTCTACTTATATTTTATCATATGTGTTTGTGAATATTTTTCATCAGCTATGTTTGTGAATGTGCGTGTGTGTACGTTTGTGTGTGTAAGTGTATATCGTATTACTTTCCTGAGAGTCTACAGGCAGGACGTGTCCAAACTGTGAGACCATCGGAATATTCGAAATATTTTCACTTCAATGATAAATATTTTTCTCCGTCTAAAATGAAAAAAATTCCAGAATTCCAAAACTCCACTCACAGAATCCTGCCTGTGTTGATCGACTACGAGGCCTCACCAATTCAGCTGTGGCTCTCTTACGTGAAATAAAAAAATAAAAAAATAAAAAAAATAAAATCAGGCCTTCTTTGGACGACTTTCTTGGGAAGAACTCCTTTGCATGTTGCAGAGATGCAATGCAATATTGCCCTCTGTGTGTGTGTTTTTTTTTTTTTTTTTTTTTTTTTTTTTTGAAGCTGGTGTATTCTAACTTAATTTTTCAACTTCCATTATTACATATATTTTCATGTTTCATATTTTCGTAAATGAACGATATATAATCCAAGCACCCTCTCTCTCTCTCTCTCTCTCTCTCTCTCTCTCTCTCTCTCTCTCTCTCTCTCTCTCTCTCTCTCTCTCTCTCTCTCTGGACCTCGAGTCTCGAACCAGACAAAGTGGAAAGGAAGATACGATCTGTTCCCCAAAATCCAGAACAGCCTCTGATGACCTCGTCTGATCGGGAGGGCCTCGACGAGGTCATCCAACGGATGGAGACCATTTATATGAGATACTCATATGATACTTTGTTTGCCTCTCTGTCTGTCTGTCAAAGGCTGGTTAATCCTGGTTAACTATAAATTGCGTTTTATTAATTTTATTGATTTATATTAACTGGAAATTGTATCTGTACGCCAGGGATGCTGATGTCACAGGCTACAGACTTCCAGGTTCCCAGACATTCAGACTTCAAGACTTCCAGACTTTCTGATTTTGAGACTTCCAGGCTTTCAGACTACTGGACTTTTGAATTTCCAGGCTTCCAGACTTTTAGACGTTCAGATTTCGAGACTTCCAGGTTTCAAGACTTTTAGACTTCCAGGCTTCCAAGTGTAGACTTTTAGCCTTTTAGATTTCCAGGCCTTTTCGGTTTCCCGGCTTTCAGACTTGGGACGTTACGTACTCTCCTGGACCGTAGACTGCGGTAATTAAATTGACCAAACCTTTGTGAGGGTTTTTGATAAAAGAGGCTGGTCGGTCCCCTGGTTGGAAGAGGAAGTCAAAGAATCACGCTGTCCAGTGTGAGACAGTCTTTTATTCCCGTTTGGAAGTCTTCTGGGTGAATTTTATTACCAATTAATTGGTCTTTTTGCAGACTTTCATTTCCAGCTGAAGTCTCTCAGGTGTCTTATTGATATTGACCAGTCTTCATGAAGTCTTCCAGGCGTTTTTTATTCTCTGTCGGAAAAATATCGTCCTGAGGTCTTTCATTTCCAAGTGAAGTCTTTTAAGCATCTCCTGTTCATCTAGACCAGAACCTTCCTGTGGTCTTTGATTCCCAATGTTAGTCTTTTGCGACTTTCATTCCCAACCGGAAGTTTTCTTGGAGGGGGTCCTTTGAATCCAGGTAAAAACGTCACAGGTAAAAAGAGTCCCTTAATCTTTCCTGGAGAGTGAGCCCCAAGGGTCAATTTCAACCCGATATAATGGATCCTTCTATCCACCTTTAGTACAAGGACAAGGGCCTTGGAGGGGAGGGGGTGGGGGGATGGGAGGGGGGGGAGGGCGGAAATGACCGTATAAACATATTACAAAAGACTGTCAATATCATAAAGATGAAGACCTTTAAGAGATATTGCGAATATTTACCTGTGACTTGATTACCTGCCAATTGAAAGCGGACCGAGAGTTAATTGGG
>NC_061095.1:59223752-59226252 GCF_015104395.2 Macrobrachium nipponense | reverse complement strand
AATCTATATATAGTCTTCTCTATTCGTCTTACAATCTTCTTTCCATGAGCGTGTAGGTGTCTGGAGTTTCCTAAGGACAGAGATAAAAAGTTTTCCTGGATGCTTAGTTTCAAGAGGTAATAAAACTAAGACAACAGGAAAATTTGTATATAAGTTCTTAGGAAACTCCTGACACCATCTACACGATCATGGAAACAAGACTGTGAGACGAATTGAGAAGGCTATATAAATTGAATGCTGAAAAAACAGCCATTACTATTATCATTATTATTATAAAGTATTCCAGCTTTCCAGAACCACTTATTAAAACTTTACGCGTCTCGAAACTTTCGTTACCCTAATCACCCTAGACTTGACGTGACTGATTGATCGATTTCCCAAAACTGACACAGCAATAGTTCCTATTAATGTTGATTTTTTTATCAGACCACAAAGACATTTCATTTCCTCTCGATTTCCACAAACTTTTTGGATACGTTTCCAGAACAAACGTCTGAGGATTTGGAGACGTTAGGAGATAGTTGTGGCTAATATGAAACAAGTAGGTATGTGGTTTGTCTGCCAGTAACTGCCTTGTTCATAGACCTTCATAATATAACGATAATAGAGTAGATTTGGAAGAGGAAATCACGTATTGAATTCGTAAAAACCAAAACCAGAAACCAGGAGATAGTCAATCAATACTTAGCGAAGGCCACGGACTCGGTTCCTTTCCCGAATTCCTGATCACTCGATGACGACGTCCATCGTCGGCAAATTGGCTCTCGGGAACTTTTACCCTTCTCGAGGTGTGACTTGAGTCTTCGATCACTTCGAGGCTGTGAGAGACTGCTTTGGAGTTGGAGGTTTCGAAGAGAGAGAGAGAGAGAGAGAGAGAGAGAGAGAGATTTGTATTTGAAGTCTCATCTCATAAGTGAGATCTCTTCTCTCTTCTTTCTGTATTTCCCTTGACCTTCTTTTACTTCCTAACGAGCTACTTATTATTCTTTGGAAGCGTCTTGGATTTCAAGTCGATGGCCCTTTTGGTGGTCTTGTTCCATATGAATAGGGCTCTGCATTTTCTGAATGAAAATAATAATAAAAATATCTCCAACCAGAAAGTCATCGTTACGTAGTGTTTTCATAAAGTCTGAAGACTTAGAAATCATTCTTAGAATCTGGGATTTCTTTGTGATAACGTTGATGTGTTTTTTTATTTTTTTTCTTATATATACTTTTGGATCTTGTGTCAAGCTGACAACCATTATTTCCCTGCCAAGGGAATCACTTAGGTGGAATCTAGAAATTCGCCTTAACCAAAGAATTGACAGCATTTTGTCCCTTCGGCCCCAGGCTGCACCCTCTTTTTAGCCTTTAACCTTATCTCCCTTCTCTTCCTTTAATCAGTCTTGCTGCCCAACCTCTCTAACTATTACTTCTTGTATTTAGATACTCGACCTCCATCGTATTTATTACCTGGATGTCTTTAATGGCTGTCCAACGACTCCAACTCCCTCTTGTCACTGTGCTTGACTTTGACAGCCTGAATTTCGTGAAAATAAGTTTCTTCAAAATACCGTTTTCCTCTTCACAGGAATTGTTATTTATATCTGTTGGTTGAAGAGTCCATAGGTCCAAACCAGCCCTTTCTTCCCTTCCATGACCTTAATACACTTAATGGGTGCTTCAGGGAGAAGTTGGTTTAGTCGACACCAACTAAGCCAAGAATTATAATTATTCCTAATGGAGAAACCAATCCACAGTTTATGTCTGGGTACAATATATTCAGAAATAAATCTCTACAGAGATTTTGCTAATCCATTTCAAGACTCAGGCTACTATCAGGAATTTTTAATTCCCTCCCATTGTAACTGAGTGACAAAAGGGCGCGCGAGAGCGCTTCTGTTGAATGGGAGTTGATTGGTTGCAGTTCAAAGTTGCCCAGAGTGACATGAAGCTTCGATTGACACTTGAGAACTTCTGGCAACGACTTGACTCCATTTCTCATCTGACTTTAAATTTAAATGACTTAAGTGTTTGGTTGTACTTCTACAGGCTACGTAAATAAAAACAGATAAATAAATGATTGATTTTAGCTAATCTGTCTATTATCCATAACCGGACAGTTTCAAGAAATACGATGATAAACCCTAACTTTATTCTGAGGCCACGATAAATCGGTTTCTACTTAGTGGCTGAATACGTTGCTGATATCACTAACTTTTCCTGAGAGATCGACTGAGCCTTTTTTTTTCCCAAGGATTTCGTATCCTCTTAGGACGATGATTCAAAGTTGGTTAGGTTAGGCGAAAGGAAAGTGGGAGGTTTTCGACGCAGTTATTTCTCCAGGGAGAGAAGTTTATTATTATTATTATTATTATTATTATTAGTGTACTTAGGAAGCAGACCCTCTCTCAAGCATACTTTATTAAAAGAATGGCTACTTCAGCAGCGTTACACTTGTAGAGATTCTTCTCATTTTGCGAATAGCGGCTTTTTCCGTGCTACTTAAACAGGCTAG
>NC_061095.1:59206252-59218752 GCF_015104395.2 Macrobrachium nipponense | reverse complement strand
CTTTATTCTGCATGAGGTTACGTGAGTGTATCACAGGTTAATAGAGAAATAGATTATTTTTATTAACTTTAATCGATAACTGGTAAAGTTTAGAGATGAACAAAATTTTTCTAATAGCCATTTTATTTGATTTTTTCACGTCAATATACCAGTGGTTGTTATTTCATAATTTATTTATATATAGTATCTTATTAATATATATTATATATATATATATATATATATATATATATATAAATATATATATTATAAATAAACTTTTTGCCATAATTTTTAGAAGACTCATTTGTATTTTGTCTTGAAATGTCACGTGATTCCAGTCTACGGTTAAATTTAAGTTTATGAGTCTAGGTTTTTAATTAATTCATTATAAATCCCTGTAGGTTTACAATGATCCAGAAAAAAAGTCGTCTAAGAATTTAAATAATATAATGAACACAAACAATAAATATAACAAAAACGAACATTTATCAAGGCCGAAATATAACGAAAATGGCTCCAATCTCGCCTGACCATTTCAGAGATGCAAATCCCCACCCAATCAGCGCAGAATCCGGAGCTAATCCTGCTCTGAACGCGCGTCAGAATAATAAATATATCCTTGCTGACAAGAATTCATTCATGGTATCCAATTTTAATGTATTTTTAAAGGAATATGAGAGAGGGACCCGAATTCCTCTGCTGCCCTCCCAGTTAGACTCTTGTGGGCGTGTGATTGTCTCCCAGGGAGAAATGGGATGGCATACATCGATTATCCGGAGGTTTTCTTCTTCTTTTTTCTTTCGTCTCTGACGATTCATTAGTTCTCATTATTGGTTGTCATTAGGCGCCTTCTGGAATAATATTAGTGGGGTTTTTGTGATGCTTCGTAAGGGGAGGAGTTCTGCATCTAATTGTGGATGTTGGTTACTGATTGTTTACTCGGGTATAAAGTAGCGTGCACTGTATTGGTATATATATACAATAATATATATATACGTATATATATATATATACGTATATATATATATATATATATATATATATATATATATATATATATATATATATATATATATATATATATATATATATATATATATAAATAACACGTATATATATAAAATTGTGTATTTTCGATGGCCATAATGACTTCTTTCGAATTTCAAATTTATATATATATATATATATATATATTATATATATATCTTATATATATATATATATCATATATATATATATAATTATATATAAAATATATATATGCATATAAATAATTCGAACTAGACCCATTAGTATAGACTCGTAAAGCTATAAGTTCTTATTCACTTATAGTAAAAAAAAAAAAAGTTTTCATTGAAGATGTATAAATAAAACTGTGTTTCATCTCGACGTTAAGTACCTACTGGGTTGAACAGGAAAAAATTGATATACAGAGAATGACAGAAGTCACGATTCGTTTGAAAGAGATAATAGATTCATGTCCAATAACGATCGTTTTAATGAGGTTAGCCAGCTGGATTTGTACTCGCCTTTGTAGCTTGTTCACGCCTAGGGTTTCGTCAAAATCCGTAAAAATGAAGATAATAACCTGATATAAATGAAAATAGGTCAATGGAATCTCATACTCTCTGAAAAATTGGGGCAAATGGAGTTAGTCTCCGGTGATTATTGCACAGAACTATTGAATAACGCAATTGCATAACCGATATTGTAAGAATCTGTCAACTGCTGACATGTATTGAAGTGACGCCGTCGATCAGCAACTTTTATGAACAGTTTGTTATAAGATGCTGTTCGTTATTGTTATAATATTTATTCTGTCAGGCATTTGCACCAATCTTAAACTGTACGTGAAGCCAGAGAATGTAATTCAATCAACTATGTATTATTATTATTATTATTATTATTATTATTATTATTATTATTCTTATTATTATTATTATTGCTTTATCACAGTCCTCCAATTCGACTCGGTGGTTATTTATAGTGTGGGGTTGCGGGTTCCATCCTGCATCCTTAGGAGTTCATCACTTTTCTTACTATGTGCGCCGTTTCTAGGATCACACTCTTCTGCATGAGTCCTGGAGCTATTTCAGCCTCTAGTTTTTTCTAGATTCCTTTTCAGGGATCTGGGATCGTGCCTAGCGTCCTATGATTATGGGTTACAATTTCCACTGGCATATCCCATATCCTTCTTATTTCTATTTTCAGGTCTTGATACTTATCCATTTATTCCCTTTCTTTCTCTTCAACTCTGGTGTCCCATGGTATTGCGACATCAATGAGTGATACTTTCTTCTTGATTTTGTCAATCAACGTCACGTCTGGTCTATTTGCACGTATCACCCTATCTGTTCTGATACCATAGTCCCAAAGGATCTTTGCCTGATCGTTTTCTATCGCCCGTTCAGGTTGGTGCTCGTACCACTTATTACTGCAAGGTAGCTGATGTTTCTTGCACAGGCTCCAGTGGAGGGCTTTTGCCACTGAATCATGCCTCTTTTGTACTGGTTCTGTGCAAGTGCCGGGTCATTCGCTTGCTATGTGGTTTATGGTTTCAATTGTTCGTATTGCACTTCCTACATATGGGAGAGATGTTATTTCCGTCTATCGTTCTTTGAACATATCTGGTTCTTAGGGCCTGATCTTGTGCCGTTGTTATCATTCCTTCAGTTTCCTTCTTGAGCTCTCCCCTCTGTAGCCATTGCCATGTGTCATCGCTGGCTAGTTTCTTTAGTCTGTCTCCTGTATTCCCGTGCATTGGTTTGTTATGCCATTCCTCTGTTCCGCTTGTCATTCTCTTGTCTCTGTATATCTGTGAGCCTTCGTCTACTTTTATCAGTCCTTCTTCCCATGCACTCTTGAGCCACTCGTGTTCACTGGTATTCAGATATTGCCCCAGTGCTCTGTTCTTGATGCTGACGCAGTCCTCTATGCTTAGTAGTCCTCTACCTCCTTCCTTTCGTGTTATGTATTATTATTATTATTATTATTATTATTATTATTATTATTATTATTATTATTAATACCGAAGCCATTGTCCTTTCCTGGGAAAGGGAAGAGATGACCAGTGATTTCATGATCTGGCTTAACCTTCCCTGGGAACTGAATAATGAATGTTTAGTCATTATATCAACCTGTGAGAGTGGTGGCATATATTATAATGCATAGCATAATAACGGTTTTCTTCAAACCACAGACTTAGGAAATAGGATTTACGCCCATTACTGCGTAAGAATTTAATTTGCATTTTTATTTTTATTATTTGAAGAATGAAGAGATCCACATAATTTACGCTAATAAATGCGTAATAAACTTCATTTTAATTATGATATTATTAATTTTTAATAATTTACTCTCATTACTGCCTAAGAATTTTGAATTCACATTTTAATCTTTTTATTTCTGAATAATAAAAAGAGCCACACACATGATTAAATTTTACTCTTATTAATAGTTAAAAAATTTAATTTTTGTTTATATATTTTTTTTATTAATGACAAACAATTTGACTCACATTAATGTGTAAACATATTTTAATTTTAGTTTTATTTAATTTTTTAATTTTTTGAATAATGAAACGATCCGCATAATTTACCCTGACTCGCTTTGAAACATTAGACGAAGAAGCCTCCCGGTAAATTAGGCGTCACAGTCTTTACGGTCAGAACCTTCCGATGCTCCCTGGAGCGTGAACGTGAAATATATATATATATTTTTTAAAGATTACAAGCGCTTCCTCAGACTCTCCAGTTTTGGAGTTTGCAGAAGAGGCGATGAAGAATTTTCGTACCCAGGAGAGAGAGAGAGAGAGAGAGAGAGAGAGAGAGAGAGAGAGAGAGAGAGAGATGAGAGAAATATAATCCTCAGGCTCTTATAAACGCAAAACATTCCTGGACTTAAGCGAAGTCTTGAGGCTCTTGTGAACTCTGAATAGTGATTAAACTTCGAGGAGAAGCTCAAGTATTAGAAATGTCTGTTCCACCTCTGACCTCTCTTGAGGCAGAGAGAGAGAGAGAGAGAGAGAGAGAGAGAGAGAGACTAACTATAGTCCGGAATAGACTTCCAGATTCAGGATTCATTTTCCGCTTGATTGGTCCAGCAGACCTTTTGTCCGTGTTTGTGTTTACAACTCGGCAATGCGCTAGACCTCTCTGCTATGCACATTATTATTATTATTATTATTATTATCATTATTATTATTATTATTATTATTATTTCAGTAGATGAAACTTATTCACATGGAACAAGAAGCCCATCAAAGGGGCCATTGACTTGACATTCAAGCTTCCAAAGAATGTTGGTTTCAACCTTCCACCGCAGACCCAACACTGCAGCAGTAACTTATCATGATACAGAGCCAGTGATTCTCCATCGCCCTGGAGGAGACGCGAACTAGCGACCTCTGAGTGGCATGTCGAGATACTAACCACCATACCAGCGGACCAGCTATGAGCACCTGTTCAGTACGGAACTCAGGACATTCCCAGTAATATTCCAATGCCAGTCCTTTTATTGACCTCCAGGTGACTTTTTTAGCCTTAGATCATGGCACAGATTAGCCTCATGGACCTGGAAAGCTGAGTGATCTACAGAATATAGAACTGGAATCAGCTCCGTGATGCCTCAGTAAATGTGGCTCCCGGATCTAGGCTCTTGACCCAAAGGCATAACAAAAGTAGACAGTAACCTATTTACGTTAAACGGAAACCAGACAAGATATAATGAATGGAAACTAGAACTGAAGAGTTGCAACACATCCCATTGTGGGAACTTCTTCACATATAAGATATGTGACACATGGAATAAACAGCCACCAGAAGTCGTAAACAGCAACAGTGTGGAAGAGTTTAAAAGAAAGCTAGACAAAATCATTAGGAGGACACTGAATGAACAGTAAAACCTGCTCCTAGAACACACGATTTCTCCTCGGATGGACTAACGAGTCTTTGAGACATCCTAATCCTTGTAAATGAAGAGCAACATTGTCTGATTCATTTCAAGTGGCTGCTTTGTTTTTTGCTTTGCGTGAAAATGAGAGCAAATGAAGAAGAAGAACAGGAAAGCCAGATGAGAAAATAGGCATTTTCTCAAAGGTCCTCCATTGGCTTTCCTTCCAGCATGAAAGGGCGAAAATTCTTAGCATCAATGGACTGGAATTGAATTAGATGTTTCTGTGCAACTCTGGAAATGTGTCATTTGGGGAGACAGACAGAATTGGGATTTTGTCTCTCAGTGCTTTAGAATAACGAAAAATTTCCCCTCCTCCTTCTTACAACAAAACAATCCAGCTGTTCTCCCTCTCTCTCTCCTCTCTCTCTCTCTCTCTCTCTCTCTCTCTCTCTCTCACGATCCTTGCATATCTCCTTCCCAAACTGCACCTCATGAATCCCAGAGCGGCTTCATTTGAGGCCAAATCGAGCCATGTATCTAATGCTGATGCTCCTCTAATTCCACCTGAGGAGGAAGCGGTGAGGAGAACATCAAGTGCAAATGGTCAAAGAGAAGCAGATATCACTTCTTAATCGTGAAAATTAATTACTGCCAAATTACGCCGGTTGTAAGGTGGTGTTAATAAGCAACGCTTTGAATTCAGTGGCTTGCAATGTGTCAAATAATTGCTCACTGCGAAACCTTTATGAATCTATGGTTATACACTAACTTTTAATGACATTTGCATTCAGAATGGAAGTGATAACTGACATGCAAAACTGTATAAGTTCAACCTTGGGGAGAATTTATTATGCGAAACCTTTCAATAACAGTCACAATATGCGATTGTATCACTGGATTGGCGAAACAGCTGTCGTGATGAGATCAGTAATACAAAGAGGGAGAATTTGACGTATTTTTTTTCAATAGAAAATAGCAGAGGAAAATCGAAAAAGCGAGAGCGATGATAGTACGAATATTCGTGCGAGAATGTATTTGTGTGTGAGTGTGTTTGCATGTGTGCCTGAACAGATGTATGTACGTATCTATACATTCATTTATTTCTTTACGTCATTAGACACCTACTTAGGCATAACTGCTGATTTTTCTTAGATTCTATCATTAATTTTGCCTTCAGAAAAATACTTACATAACCTAATGACCGGATAAATTCTCCTGTGAGAATTAGCGCAATGAAACGTGATTGGTCTAAACAAGGAAACTCTGTCAGCGTTTCCCCAAATCATCGAAACGTTAATCTCACAGAATCAAAGAATTCTTGTGGATTTTAAGCAAACTGAGAATCTCCTGGTCATTCCTACAAGAACCTTTAGTGTTCTGCTTGGAATATTCCCAGTGTGGAGGGTGGAATCTCTCCATTCAAATTAGAGGAATGTGTGACGAATTGCATTTCATATTCTCTGGTTCAGTGCTTGGTAATCTGTCTAGGGTTTCTCTACATCTCCATTGGGTACACACACACACACACACACACACACACACAGAGAGAGAGAGAGAGAGAGAGAGAGAGAGAGAGAGAGAGAGAGAGAGAGAAATGAACTTACTTGCTGTAACTTTTCATGGCCAATGATTTGTCTTCATATTGCTTTACTGTCTTTTCGATTTGTGGTGATATTTGACAAATATATTTTTTATAAAATAATATTAGTCATTATATTTCCTACCTGCTAAAATCGTTAATGTAATAAATGATTTATAAAAGCAGTAATTTTACCAATTCCTTTTAGATACCTTTGCGTTTCAAGAATTTTGTTGATAATTAAAATTCCTTGGATACATGAACTACTTGACAATCTTATGGATAAATGAAATAATTCCCCCCCCTTAATCACACAGACAGAAGCCTCATATTAAAGGCATCAAAATGAAATATTATGGAAAGGTTTAGCCAGTATCAGACGTTCCTCTAATCTCAGAACAAAGGTCTAGAAATATATATATATATATAGTATATATATATATATATATATATATATATATATATATATAGTATTTATATATATAATTTAGTTTTTTTTTATAGACAAATGAACTACAGGGACTAAAGCTAGTTTCTAGAAGACATCGTCAATATATTCTTTACAATAGGGACCGGTGTCCGGATTTCTTGTGACCCTCAGACAGGACAGATTTCTGGAAATATTCCGACCGACTGAAGCAAATAATAATAATAATAATAATAATAATAATAATAATAATAATAATAATAATAATAATAATAAACTGTCTAAAAGTGATGCAGACTATCAGACGAGGTCACATCAATTTTCTTGACATTCTGATATTTTTTCTGAGCAGATTTTTACTGCTCGGTCTACCTCCACTTTTATCTATTTTTTTTTTTATTCCTTTAGTATTTTCATGATTTTTTGTTTTCTATATAAACTGAGAAATACGTTTGTTACACATTGTTCCAGGACGCGTGAATATTCATTTGTATTTACTTTTCAATTCCAGTGAATTTCGCTCAAAAATATTGATCAGATTTCAATTCTTTCCTTCCAGTTACTCAACAACATCATTGATGTCACTTCTTCTTATCAGGTTCCGATATAAACCTCTGATTTGTTACTCTCCTTTTATTATCTGTCTCTTCTGCTGATTCCAGAACGTTGCATTTAAACTCAATTTTCTGTTTGTGAAAACTTGTGCACGAGGCCGACATTATCTGAAATAGAATAATCCAGGAACCACTGATAAGGAAACAGAGGCCGCTGAGTAATTGGACTTTGGGAGGTTCATTTGATGAGGGATTCTCTCTCTTCCTGTTTTTCCTGTTCTTTTTTATCATCTTTGTGGCTGATCTCCATTAATCGAACTTTTCTATTTATCCTTTATTTCAACTTACTTCGTCCATTGGCTGTCCCTCATTGGCATGCATTCTCTCTTGCCCCGTGGGGGTGGGGGTTGTGTCGTCAGTGCCCCTCACGCAGTGCACTGTAGGCATACTTGAGGTTCTTTGTAGCGTCCCTTCGGTAATTGCTGCAACCCCTTTCATTCTTGCTATCCAAGCTTTCCTACTCAATTGATTCATAGTGAAACTGCAAAAGGTTTTCCTCCTGTTACACTTTTCAAACCTTTCTACTCTCAATTTCCTTTTCAGCGCTGAATGACCTCACAGGTCCCAGCGCTTGGCCTTTGGCTTAAATTCCATATTCCAATTTTAATCCCCAAAAAAGAAAAAAAAAAAAAACATAAAGGGAGAAATTCGCCTCATAAGAAGACTTCATTAGGCGTTATCACTTGTGTGGCCATTTACCTTTTTAGACATAAAAGAAAAAAGCTTATCTGGTGAAATGACGCTGCTTTTTGTTTATTATGCCATTGGCTGCGGAAAAAAAGGAAAAAGAAATGAAAGATGAGAGCCTTTGTGGCTGGAACCCATGAGGGACTTCTCTTTGTAGCCTCTGGCTGGAGACATTGAAGAACAAAACACACATACACACAAACAAGCATGCATACAAACACACAAACAAAACTCTTGAGGCCTCCTGGCTGTTCAATCCTTCTTTATTTCTCGTTTTCTTATCTCTGTCATTCTCGTTTTCTTCTCCTCGATTATTTTCACTTTTAGCTTTGTCTTTGCTGAATTAATTTTCAAGTTAATTTTTATTTGAGTCTTATAAAATCTGTTTTTCTGATAAAAAGCAAATTCCAAAATTCGAAATGATTTCTCGGTTGGAGCTTCGTCTTTGTTGCTTCAACATTATGTTAGGTTAACTTTTTTCCCTGTTTTTTAGTAAAACGTTTTTCCTGATATAAAAGCTTACTAGTTCATTGCTTTCTAAGAAATAGATATTGATAAAAGACATTCACCCTTCCATTCTTTGCCTGCTGAAACTATTCCCTGCGCAAGGAAATGATTTCAAATGGCAATTGACCAGTATTCATTTCAGTAACAGATTATCACTGAAAAAAAGAGCCCTTATTTATTCTTTTGATTAATCGTTATGGGTCGAAGGCATTTCCATCGTAATGACCTCTGGGAGAGGGGAGGGGTTAATCATTCCATTCAAAGGTCAGAGGGTGGATTATTTAATGTTTTCCTCAGGTCAAGAATTTCATTGGAATAATTTTCCCCTGCATTTATGGAGGAATTCCATGGTAAATGACATAAATTAAAGTTTTTTTTTACTTAGGTCTGTATTTCCGTTTTAAATAAGATGATTAGGGATAAATTGTTTTGTTTTTAATTTTGTTTTTTTGTTTTGACGTTATACTTGGTTTTTTTTGTTTTTCTTGGGACTCGGAACCGACTCTGTTAGAAATAATACTAAGGGGCTCTGGGCTCTTTATATTACAGACAGCTCATTCTTTTAGACTGCTGCTGCGCGCGCACACACACACATGTATGTTTAGTAGAAAAATTAAATCCTTAACTTGTGGAGCGGAGAGAGAGAGAGAGAGAGAGAGAGAGAGAGAGAGAGAGAGAGAGAGAGAGAGAGAGAATATTGTCAAGGCATGGGGACAGGAGGGATTTTTTGATAAATAGTCTCCCGTAATGTAATTAAAACTAATCTTATTAGTGTGAATAAAACCTTTTTCAATTACGTAGGTCATTATTACTGGAATTATTTTATAATCATATCAAAAAAGTTATATACCCTGATATTGTCATAGAGCATTTACTACAATTACAGGGTATTTTTTTTATTTTAGTTAAATCACAAAGAATTAGGCAGTTAAGGAAATAGATACTTAAGTAGTAGCCACCAAATCGTACTTAAATGAACAAAGAATTAGATACTTAAAAAAATTAACTCTTTAGTGACAGCCTTCAAATCTTACTTAAATGACCAAAGAATGAGATGCTTAAGGAAATTCTCAAGTAGCAGCCTTATGACTGTCTCCTCGGACGAAATTATTCCGCTCCAAAGAAATGATTCGAGAAACCAGTTAGCATTTCCCCAGAAGCCTTTGAAAAGCGTCTCTCCTAAAAGGACTTCGTTGGAATTACAAATTACATTATTCACGGAGCTTCAGACACATTGGAAAAAAAGTCGATACAGATTCGATCGCTGATTACACGGATCGATGAGGCTGCTTCAAGATCTGGTGGTGGAGATTATATTTAGTTTCTATTTTCCGTTTACACGAATTTAGTTTTTTCTTTTGTCTTGGGGTCGTCTCTCGGATGGAACTGGATTTCTTGATTTAGATAAAGATCAGCCTCTGTTTGTATGATACATTTTATCATTTTTATTTCCTTATTTCTGATTTGGTTCCTCCGACAGATATTTAACTACAAAATTATTTTGTTTTGCTCGATTCCGTTTTTCTCTCGTTGTGTCGTTTCTTCAGTGGGACTGAATCTATTGATTCACACAGAGATCTTCCTTTATTTCTATTTTACATTTAATCATTTTATTGCCTCATTACTATTTGTTCTTTCTGGCGGGGTGTTCGTTTTGTTTCCTTGTATCGTATCTTGAATGGAACTGACTCAGTCTGTATGAATTTAGAGAAATTATTCTGCAGTGTTCAGTACCAGAGACCTTTGAATATTAGCCAACAAGCAAGTGTGGTATTCCCCACGAAAACGTTTGAGATATTACTGTTGGATTACCATTTGTGAATTCATGACGATATATTAGATTTATCATCGGAACTCCCAAGCAGACTGAATTTATTATCAACTTACGGTTCAACTTTTACCATATTAATGATATGCAAATCATATTAAATTCTACTTTCATCCAGAAATGAATGCTAATGATTAATCACACTCTACATATTGGGGATTTATTTTGTTGGCAGGACTTCACGAATATATTCATGACTAACAAGAGAAATACAGAATATATATTATTTATTGTCATCGCTGAAATTAATATCTCTTGAATACTGTAGCTGATAACCAGAGGTCCTTTATTCCTCCTCACACCGCTGGACTGTGGATCATATTTCTATTTACATCCCAATCGTTATTTATGTATTCAACGTAATACAAAATATATTCAGGGAAAAAGTCGAAAGAATTTTGAAATTTACGATTCCCATAAATTTAAGGAGAGAGAGAGAGAGAGAGAGAGAGAGAGAGAGAGAGAGAGAGAGAGAGAGAGAGAGAGAGAGAGAGAATGGATCTCGTTATCACTTCTCCTTCTGTCTTTGAATTTCCTCCTTGAGACGCTCCAGGTTATGATAGAAAAATGCTTCCTTCCGAGAGAGAGAGATAAAATGTCGAATTTATTTGTGCCTCCGGAGAGACAAAAGAGCCACTTGAATATGGAGTGGCTCTCTTCTCTTCTCTCTCTCTCCTCCATTTGCTTGTTTAAAGCTTGTTAAAGCTAAACATAATTGTAAGCTTAAAAAACACTGAAGTTCCATTGCAATATTTCAACGCTTGAAAAAGGAAACTATTTTTTCTGAACGTGGGAATTAATGTCAATGTTTATTCTTCAATAAGACCAAATCAAAATTACAAAGCTACTTTATAAAAAGATAAAAATAAAGTCATTCATCAATTTAGTGTTGTCACTCATGATCATATTGAGATTTTACAGGGAAGGAATATGTCATGGTCCAGAGAGTATATAGTACATTCATACTGTCTAATTATTTTTGAAGTTTTTGATACGGGAAATCTTGGTTTCCAAAGCACGACTGCATTTTCCTCCATGTTGCACAAGATTATTGAGGCGTCTCAGGTCATTTGCAATTCTTTCTAGGTTTTTTTGGTCTATATATATATATATATATATATATATATATATATATATATATATATATATATATATATATATATATATATATATATAGTACTGGTAATCTTCTTAGGCACGAAGATATAGTAATTCAGTTGTATTCCACATAGTAAAATGAAAAAAGGTGTATCTCAGAAAATGCCCAAACAGTTTCGTCCTCCAATGGACCTCTTCTTGGAGCGTTTATTAATAAACGCTCCAAGAAGAGGTCCATTGGAGGACGAAACTGTTGGGCATTTTCTGAGATACACCTTTTTTCATTTTACTATGTGGAATACAACGAATTACTATATCTTCGGTGCCTAAAGAAGATTACCAGTACTTAATATATATATATATTATATATAATCTAATATATATATATTATATATAAATATATATTTAATATAATTATAATATATATATAATATCTATATCTATTATACATATAATTATATAATTATATAATGATATAATATATATATTATTAATATTATACATTAATATAATATATATATATGTGTGTGTGTGTGTGTGTGTGTGTGTGTGTGTGTGTGTGTGTGTGTGTGTGTAAAATATGATACATAAATATATAAATTTATATATATATATATATATATATATATATATATATATATATATATATATATATAGCTATATATATATAGTATACATACAGACATATACATACTTAAATACACGACAAACAAAACAGCCTAAAAGCCAGAAAATATATAATTTTTCCACTACTCGCAACCACAAAATTATACAACCGACTACCACAAAATTATCACGCCAGTAGGCAACACAATCCCTCCTCTGTCTGCTAATACCAGAATGAGGCCAAAAACAGAAGGCTTAAATTTTTACCCAAACCACAGA
>NC_061095.1:59186252-59196252 GCF_015104395.2 Macrobrachium nipponense | reverse complement strand
TTTCAGCGTCAATAAACTGCGGGCTACAGACACGTAAAGCCCTTAGGAACATCCCAGAAAAAACAGAGAATTTAACATTTTGATGGGGATTGGAGTAGTAATGAACAAAAGAGGCAATATTAGTTGATTTTCGAAAGACTGAAAGGTGAAATTTCTATCATTTCTATGGACAGTTACATCAAGAAAATTCAAATTACAATTTCTTTCTTCCTACTACAGTAAATTTTATAGAAGGGAGGACTAAATTATTGAGATTATTAAGGAATTCCTGGAGGGTTTTCGTGAACTGGCCAAATACAGAAGATATCATCCACGTATCTAACCCAAATAACTTTTTGGGGCAAGATTCTGGTAAGAGTTTTGTCTCAAAAATTCCATGTAAATATTGCTAAGGAACAGGAGATAAGGGATTACCCATGGCCAATGCCAAACTTTTGTACAAAAAATTGCCCCATTGAAACAAAATTTACTATCTTTGATTACATAAACCTTATGAGACTAATGAGATTTTCTACACTTAAGGGAATGTCATGACGCTCTAATTCCTCTTCCAATTCAAGTAAGTCATCTACAGGCACTTTTGTAAATAAAGAGACAAACATCAAACTAAACCATATTAAAAAATCATAATTCAAAATTTAAACTATTCAATTTGTTTATAAAATCAACATTGTTTTTTAAACATTCGTGTTAGAAATATTTCCTACCAAAGGAGTAAGAATTTTTACAAAGTATTTAGATAAATTATACGAAACTGAGCCCACTGAACTAATGATTGGTCTGATAGGGTTATTGATTTTATGTGTCTTGACTAACCATACTGTAAGGTAGGGAAGCGCATTGCGGTGTAAACTGTTTAATTAAATGGTCCAAGCCCTTCAAAATGGATTTAATTTGTTTATTAAAATGGGAGTTAACTGTCTGTGTAGGGTCAGACCTCAGTTTCGTATAAGTATCAGTGTCATTTAGCAATGTCATTATTTTACTCATATAGTCACTTTTATTCATAATTACCACTGCATTAGATTTATCGCTTTTGTCACCTTCACTGTTTCGTCTTCTTTAATTTTCTTAAAAGCCTGGAGAAATCTCACGGGTACATTAGGGGGAGAAGGTTCCCGTGGTATTCGCTTATATATATATATATATATATATATATATATATATATATGATATATATATATATATATATATATATATATATATATAATATATATTATATAAGTCATATCACATTACCGTGATTCATATACATACATCGAGCTACAAATATCCTTTAATATCTAATTCACTCTACCTCAGAATTAATATATTTTCATATATGCTTAATTTTCCGAAACAATGGAATTTTATTAGGGGATAATAGAATTGTCGGCGCCCAGGCGCGAACCCAGGACACCATATATATATATATAATATATATATATATATATATATATATATATATATATATATATAATATATAATACTATATATAATATATATTTATACATATCCTCTATTTGATAAGTACCGTTGAGCACAACAATCGACATTCTGTTCATTCGTGACAGACTTCTAGAATGACCAGACGATGAAGTCCAGAAGACGTCTGGATGCCAGCTTCCAGAGGGTCTGGAGGATTGAATATCCATTTGATGATTGATGGGAATGTGCCAGAACGGGTATATTCTCTCTCTCTCTCTCCTCTCTCTCTCTCTCTCTCTCTCATGAAAACTGAGTCTGCTAAGTGCAACTGATTGAAGGTAAGACAAATGTGTTCTCATAGATATCCGCCATGTTCGGTCGACAAATGAATATAAAAACCTGTAGTTCTGCTTTTTGTGTTTTCTGAGAACTCTTTGTAACTTTTGACTTCAAAATTGTATATATTTCATATTTGTTAATTAACATTGCAGTTGATGTTACATTGGCACAGTGAAAGTCTCATATTTCGATTGTGCGGTAATATTTGTTTTAATTCCTTTTAAAATAATGATTAATTCGACTCAGTGTTTAGAATAATAATCATTCAAAAGGTCCTTCCATAATTTGGTTAAAAATAAACATCAAAATCAGAGGAATGTGTAACTTTCATATAATTGTAACTTAGATATAGAAGAGTGTATTATATTACAGCCACCTTCAAAATAAGCCCATTCCTGAATGAACAACGTCAATTATACAACTGAACGAAAATAGTCTCAAACGGATCGGAATTTATCAAAATAATAGAAAAAGTGACTGAAATGTTTTTAAGTTCATACGTGAGCTGCTTCAACTCTAGTTATCTCTTGTTTGTTTGTTTGTACATGCGAGAGAAAATAAAACTTTGACGAATGACACCGAGGGAGTTACGTCAGGAACATTGAATTTTGCAAAGTTCCGAAGCTCAGGTGAATGATTATCGTAAGAGTTCTTCAGACGTAGATGATTGATTGGGAGTTTTAAGAAGGGAAGATAAGGGAGACGTGGGGTGGATGGGGGTGTGTTGTGGGGGTGTGGGGGGGTGATGCCGGCATTGGAAGCTATATTGCATTCTATGTTATAAGAACTTCTACCAGAAATCAATTCTTGTAACCATCAGTTTCTCTTCATTTTAGCTTTTAGTATAAATGTAGTTCGGAATAGCTTATTTGTAATTCATTTTTTCTTCAGTGAGATCTCTTTCTGGATTTTCCTTTACCAATTCTGACTTCCTCCTAATGAACACCTTAATATAGTTTGGCCCCTTTGGTTGGCTTGTTCCTTGTGAATAGGTTTCATCCCCTGAATAATAATAATAATAATAATAATAATAATAATAATAATAATAATAAAATAATAATAATAATAATAGTGTACTTAGGAAGCAGACCCTCTCTCAAGCATACTTTATTAAAAGTAATGGCTACTCAGCAGCGTTACACTTGTAGAGATTCTTCTCTATTTTGCGAATAGCGGCTTTTCCGTGCTACTTAAACAGGCTAGTAGAGCGCCTATAGAGGTCATGGTAAAAATACAGGGTCAAATAGGTGTATATAGTTTTGAATTTTACAGATAAACTATGATACCATAGTCATTCAAAGTCATTAACGATTTCTCTCTTCTCTTCTCACTCTCTCTCTCTCTTTCTTTCTTAAAGCGAGCTTTCGTCTGGAGCTGCCAGACATCCTCGGGCTGGGAAGCTGAGGGTGGACTGATCTTGGTGCGGTGTCCGTCCTCCTTATATCTGTGGCTGACAGCAGGGGGTCTGCCCCATGCTTGTCTCCTATTGGCTGGCGGTGAGTCTTGTTTTCATTGGCTGCCTGAGCCAGGTCTCAAGCCACTTTCTTCGGGCCGATGGTTGCGTTGCAGCATATCTGCAGCCGCCTGGACCTCCTAAGCGGCGCCCATCAATGTTACAGCGCCGCTTAGGAGGTCCAGGCGGCTGCAGGATATGCTGCAACGCAACCATCGGCCCGAAGAAAGTGGCTTGAGACCTGGCTCAGGCAGCCAATGAAAACAAGACTCACCGCCACCAGCCAATAGGAGACAAGCATGGGGCAGACCCCCTGCTGTCAGCCACAGATATAAGGAGGACGGACACCGCACCAAGATCAGTCCACCCTCAGCTTCCCAGCCCGAGGATGTCTGGCAGCTCCAGACGAAAGCTCGCTTTAAGAAAGAGAGAGAGAGAGAGAGAGAGAGAGAGAGAAAATCGTTAATGACTTTGATGACTATGGTATCATAGTTTATCTGTAAAATTCAAATATATACACCTATTTTGACCCTGTATTTTACCATGACCTCTATAGGCGCTCTACTAGCCTGTTTAAGTAGCACGGAAAAAGCCGCTATTCGCAAAATAGAGAAGAATCTCTACAAGTGTAACGCTGCTGAAGTAGCCATTACTTTTAATAAAATAATAATAATAATAATAATGTGCCTTAGTCAACATACAAAAGGGCAAAGTAACAAGGACGGAAGGGATAAAGCTACCAGGCGGGAGCAACATCAAACACATAGATGAGACTGGATATAAATACCTGGGAATAATGGAAGGAGGGGATATAAAACACCAAGAGATGAAGGACACGATCAGGAAAGAATATATGCAGAGACTCAAGGCGATACTCAAGTCAAAACTCAACGCCAGAAATATGATAAAAGCCATAAACACATGGGCAGTGCCAGTAATCAGATACAGCGCAGGAATAGTGGAATGGACGAAGGCAGAACTCCGCAGCATAGATCAGAAAACGAGGAAACATATGACAATACACAAAGCACTACACCCAAGAGCAAATACGGACAGACTATACATAACACGAAAGGAAGGAGGGAGAGGACTTCTAAGCATAGAGGACTGCGTCAACATCGAGAACAGAGCACTGGGGCAATATCTGAAAACCAGTGAAGACGAGTGGCTAAAGAGTGCATGGGAAGAAGGACTGATAAAAGTAGGCGAACACCCACAAATATGCAGAGACAGGAGAATGACAAACACAGCAGAGGAATGGCACAACAAACCAATGCACAGACAATACATGAGACAGACTAAAGAACTGCCCAGCGATGACACATGGCAATGGTTACAAAGGAGAGAGCTCAAGAAGGAAACTGAAGGAATGATAACAGCGGCACAAGATCAGGCCCTAAGAACCAGATATATCCAAAGAACGATAGATGGAAATAACATCTCTCCCATATGCAGGAAGTGCAATACGAAAAATGAAACCATAAACCACATAGCAAGCGAATGTCCGGCACTTGCACAGAACCAGAACAAAAAGAGGCATGATTCAGTGGCAAAAGCCCTCCACTGGAGCCTGTGCAAGAAACATCAGCTACCTTGCAGTAATAAGTGGTACGAGCACCAACCTGAAGGAGTGATAGAAAACGATCAGGCAAAGAGCCTCTGGGACTATGGTATCAGAACAGAACGTGCAAATAGACCAGACGTGACGTTGATTGACAAAATAAAAAAGAAAGTATCACTCATTGATGTCGCAATACTATGGGACACCAGAGTTGAAGAGAAAGAGAGGGAAAAAATGGATAAGTATCAAGACCTGAAAATAGAAATAAGAAGGATATGGGATATGCCAGTGGAAATTGTCTCCATAATCATAGGAGCACTAGGCACGATCCCAAGATCCCCTGAAAAGGAATCTGGAAAAACTAGAGGCTGAAATAGCACCAGGACTCATGCAGAAGAGTGTGATCCTAGAAACGGCGACATAGTAAGAAGAGTTGATGGACTCCTAAGGAGGCAGGATGCAACCCGGAACCCCACACTATAAATACCACCCAGTCGAATTGGAGAACTGTGATAAAAAAAAAAAAAAAATAATAATAATTCTGTTACATTTTTGTATCAAAATTTCGTGTCTATGATAAACTCAAATGTTTCCCTTTAACTTGAGTATAACATTCTAACATATATTAATCTGCAAAATCCTGGTCGTATTTGAGCCAGAACTTTATATATTTTGCCCCGTAGGGGTTAGTGACGTAAATGCATTACTGTACATCCGTTCATATTCTCTCTCTTCCATCTTCTCTCCTCAACCCTCTCCTGACAATTGATTCGTAGAGCAACTGCGAAAGGTTTTCCTCCTGTTACACCTTTCAAGCCATTTTTACTCTCAATTTCTGTTTCAGCGCTGAAAGACCTCAAAGGCCCCAGTGCTTGGTCTTTGGCCTAAGTTCTTAATTCTATTCTATTTGTATATTATGCCTGGTCCTCAAAGTCAATTCAGAATTGCTATTCAAGTTACTGCTGACTTTCCCCAGAAAGTGACCCTTTCATTCAGTTCAGAAGTAAAAGTTGCAACTTTCGTTTCTTGTTGACATCCAAGTATCTGTTAGAACTGGATATGGTCCTATTTCCAAAACGCTTGAAGTTTATAATTACCTTTTACATGGTTGATGGGACGTCTTATAATGCTAGTTTCTGATAACTAGGTCATTGAAGGTTATATGTATGCATACCTCGTTCCATAACCCTGTCCTCAGTCATTATGTTGTGATTTTACCTTCATGTTTTTGTTTCGTAGACCATTCCGTTTGGTTGTGGATAGTCAGGTTATTATAATTCTGTTTATATTATACATACGTTTAGATGCGCACGGGTACATACATGAATACATATAAGTATGTATATGATATATATATATATATATATATATATATATATATATATATATATATATATATATATGTATATAATATATATATGTATGTATGTATGTATATTTTGAATATATATATATATATATATATATATATATATATATATATATATATATATATATATATATATATGTATGTATGTATGTATAAATATAATATATATATATATATATATATATATATATATATATATATATATATATATATATATATATATATGTATATATATCACACATATCCACAGGTGAAAAATAAGATACAGGGTGTAGGTCTTGACCGGTTTCGGCTTTATTTTCAAGCCATTGACAAAGGACCTATACATAGTATTAGAATTCACGATTATATATACTACAAAGACAGTGACGAACATACACACAACCGTTTGAGACTGCAGATCCACCCACAGGCAGGTGTCAAGGTAGGAGTGGCTTTCAAAAATCATTTGGCTAAAATTTACAATAAATTCTCAAGGGATACTACTGTTTAGGGTACAAGTCCACACCTGACAGGTGCCAGGGAGGCGGGGGGGGTTTTGAACATTTCTATGACCACTACTGCCCCCTTTCCCCCTTTACTGTGTTTACAAATATAATAATCCTATTTTTCATATATCTCTACAGCCTACCTTAAAATTTAAACAGTTTACAAATTTCTTTTGATATTAAAGGATCAAGTTTATACATTCCTTGACTGATGTTCATATTATTGTTGTATCTTTCTTTTATAAAACTAGATTCAATGATATTCCTTTCCAATGCATTATTAGAACACACCAGCTTTTTTTGCCCCTTCCCAGTTAATAGCATGATTGTCCTCACTAACATGTACAAATATACCGCTATTTCCCTGTGCATATCTCACACGTTGTTTATGTTGTTCTATTCTTTTTTCCAGTGCTTTCCCCGTTTGACCAATGTAAAAGTTGACATAAGACTTACACGGGATTTTATATGCACATCCTTTAGCATTGTCGGGGGAGTTCATAATAAGTACCTGTTTCATTGTTTTATTGTTTTTAAAAACTACATTAACACCAAAATTCTTCAGGAGATGTGGGATATCTTTCATATTACTATTATAAGGTAGTACAAGCAAATTTTTGTTGTTGTAAGGTTCTTTTTGATTTTGATACATGGTCTTTTTTGCCGCTTTTAATGCATTGTTTAGTACATTATCTGGATATTTCAGTTTCTTGCCTGTATTCCGAATCTTATCTATCTCCTCATCTATATATTCTGGGCTACATACCCGTAGTGCTCTTAAAGACATGGATGCAAACACTGATCTTTTAACCTTATTGTTTTGTCCAGAATAAAAATGTACATAGGAAGAAATATTAGTAGGTTTTCTGTAAACACTATACTTAAACCCACTACTATTTCTCCGTATGAGGACATCCAAAAAGGGTAGGCATTCATCTTCTTCTATTTCCATAGTAAATTTAATTGATGGTACTAATTGATTTAACCTGGCAAAAAAGTTATTTACATCTTCGTTCTCTGGCCATACACAAATTATGTCGTCAACATATCTAAACCAAGGTACATTGCGTGGAATTATATTATTTAATTTTTTTTTTTTTTTCAAAAAATTCCATATATAAATTACTTAGCACTGGAGACAGAGGGTTTCCCATTGCCATACCAAAATTTTGTGAGTAGAATTTTCCTTTGAATTCAAATTTACAGTATTTAACACATAATTTTATTAGTTCAATTAAGGTGCTTTTAGAAAATGGAATATCCAGTTGTTTGTTTTCTAATATTTCCGAGAGAAATTCCAATAAATCATCAATAGGCACTTTTGTGAATAGAGATACTACAGCAAAGCTCACAAGTTTCGATTCACTATTAACTTTTACACTATTTAGTTTATCTATCAAGTCCACATTATTCTTAATATTGGCATTAGAGATGTTACCTACCAATGGGTTAAGGATATCCACTAAATATTTTGCTAATTTATAAGATGCGGAACCCACTGAGCTGATAATTGGTCTGGCAGGAAAGTTTGTTTTATGGGTTTTTATCGTACCATACATATACGGTAGCGATGGAGAGGTCGCACACACCTTCTTTATAAGGCTTTCGTTGCCTTTTAACAGATTTTTCACTTTTTTATTGAAACCACTATTTACACTTTCTATCGGGTTCTTATTTAATTCTTTATATGTGCTATTATCACCCAAAAGACTTTCCATTTTTTCTATGTATTAATTTTTGTTTAAAATTACTAGGGCACCTGATTTATCTGCTTTTGTCATGTGTATATCTTTATCTTCTTTCAGTTCATTGATGGCATTCATAAATCTTTTGGGTACGTTTGTGTTGTCTGACTTTTTCATGCTTCCATAAATCACTCTCTTAATTATGTTGACCTCTTCACTAGTTAAATCACTATATTTTTCTAAGTTGCACAATCCTTTAGTAATTTCTACACTATTTATACTTCCGCCTCCCTGACACCTGTCAGGGGTGGACTTGTACCCTAAGCGGTAGTATCACTTTTGAATTTATTGTAAATTTTAGCCAAATGATTTTTGAAAGCCACTCCTACCTTGACACCTGCCTGTGGGTGGATCTGCAGTCTCAAACAGTTGTGTGTATGTTCGTCAGTACTGTCTTTGTAGTATATATACTCGTGAATTCTAATACTATGTATCAGTCCTTTGTCAATGGCTTGAAAATAAAGCCGAAACCGGTCAGGGCCTACACCCTGTCTCTTATTTTTCACCTGTGGATATGTGTGATAAATGAATCACGTGCTAAAGTCTTATATCACGTATAATATATATACTATAATATAAGATATAAATAATATATATGCATAATAGACTATATATATATAATATATATATAATAATAAAGAATCATAATAAAGTAATAATAATAATAATAATAATAATAATAATAATTAATAGTAACAATGAACTCTACTATAAGAAAAGTTCCAGAAATATATAATATATATATATATATAAAATATGTATATACAGAATATATATATAAATATATATATATTTAACTTAAAAATATATATATGTGTGTGTGAGGTATATTTATTACTTATATATATATATATATATATATGTATATAGAATATATATTATCTATATATATATATTTATATAGATAGTATATATATAATATATATATATGTCGTGTGTGTGTGCTGTGTATGGTGTGTGTGTTATATATGATAAATATATATATATATATATATTATTATATATTAATATATATATATATATATATATTATACATATATATCATATATATATATTATGATATTGATTATATATATATATATATTTATAATATATATATATATATATGTATATATATAGTATATAATATATCATGGATATGTATATGCCTATAATATATATATATACAAAAGATATATATTATAAAAAAAATATATATACAAAATATATATTAATCATATATAGGGATGTATGTATGTTATATAATATAATATATATAGTTATATATGTATATATATATGTATATAATATATATATATATCATATGGTATGTGTGTTTTATATATTATTTATTATATATATAATCTATATATGTATATTTGTATATTATATATACATATATATATATTATTTATATATATATTATATATATATATTGCGTATATATTATTTTATATATATATATAGAGATATATATAATAACAATGACTCTACTATCACAGAAAGTCAGAAAAATTACGTTAAGGCGCAACTAATTAATCAACAAGACTAAATTGAAAGTAATAAAGTTGTGAGAAAGAGAAAGAACAAAAGAGACTCTTTTTTTGTCAGAAAATCCGAGGAGAATATTAGATTGGGAAAATTGCAGATTAATAATGT
>NC_061095.1:59158944-59181444 GCF_015104395.2 Macrobrachium nipponense | reverse complement strand
GAATAGTGATTAAACTTCGAGGAGAAGCTCAAGTAACAGAAATGTCTGTTCCACCTCTGACCTCTCTTGAGGCAGAGAGAGAGAGAGAGAGAGAGAGAGAGAGAGAGAGAGAGAGAGAGAGAGGGAGGGAGAGAGACGCTATTCATAGACTTCCAGATTCAGGATTCATTTTCCGCTTGATTGGTCTAGCAGCTTTTTGTCCGTGTTTGTGTTTACAACTCGGCAATACATAAAAGAATACATAAACATAATTTTTATGTTTATGTATTCTTTGATTAATGACAAACAATTTACTCACATTAATGTATAACATATTTAATTTTTGTTTTAATTTTAATTTTTTGAATAATGAAACGATCCGTATAATCTACCCTGACTCGCTTTGAAACATTTAGACGAAGACTCCCGGTAAATTAGGCGTCACAGTCTTTACGGTCAGAACCTTCCGATGCTCCCTGGAGCGTGAACGGGTGAAAATTATATTATTTTTTTTTTTTCATTTAAAGATTACAAGTGCTTCCTCAGACTCTTCAGTTTTGGAGGTTTGCAGAAGAGGCGATGAAGAATTTTCGTACCCAGGAGACCTTACAGACCTTACATACCTTACATCTTGTTCGGGTTGCCCCAGGTCCCTCAGTGTGAGGCACCTCTAATGTCTACCAGAGAGTTGCTAGTACATCTTCCGGTATATTTTGCATCTTCCAATCTTGGATGGTCTGGGATGCAGTTTAGATATTTGTCGCGCTTATTCTTAAACACATCTACGCTCACTCCTGATATATTCCTCAGATGAGCTGGCAACGCATTGAATAGACGCTGCATTATCGATGCTGGTGCGTAGTGGATTAATGTCCTGTGTGCTTTCCTTATTTTTCCTGGTATAGTTTTGGGCACTATTAATCTACCTCTGCTTGCTCTTTCTGATATTTTTAGTTCCATGATATTTTCTGCTATTCCTTCTATCTGTTTCCATGCCTGAATTATCATGTAGCGTTCTCTTCTCCTTTCTAGACTATATAATTTTAATGATTGTAGTCTTTCCCAGTAGTCAAGGTCTTTAACTTCTTCTATTCTAGCTGTAAAGGACCTTTGTACACTCTCTATTTGTGCAATATCCTTTTGATAGTGTGGGTACCATATCATATTGCAATATTCAAGTGGACTACGAACATATGTTTTATAAAGCATAATCATGTTCAGCTTTTCTTGTTTTGAAGTGCCGTAACAACATTCCCATTTTTGCTTTGTACATTTTGCCAACAGAGTTGCTATTTGATCATTGCATAACATGTTCCTATTCATCATCACACCAAGGTCTTTAACTGCTTCCTTATTTGTGATTGTCTCATTATTAGGTCCCTTATATGCATATAGCTTTCTTTCTCTGTCTCCATAATTTATTGATTCAAATTTATCAGAGTTAAATACCATCCTATTTACCTCTGCCCAATCATATACTTTGTTAAGGTCTCTTTGTAGAGCGTTCCTATCTTCATCACAAGTAATTTCTCTACTTATTCTTGTGTCATCTGCGAAACTACTCACTACCGAATCCTTAACATTATTGTCTATGTCTTCAATCATAATAACAAACAGTATTGCAGCTAACACCGTACCTTGCAGCACACCGGATATTACCTTGGCTTCATCCGATTTCTCGTCGTTTGCAATAACTATCTGTTTTCTGTTGTGTAAAAATTCTTTAACCATCTTCCTACTTTATCCACGATATTGTGTTTTCTAATTTTCTTCGCTAATATATTATAGTCTACTTTATCAAAAGCTTTTGCAAAGTCTAAATAAACCACATCTGTTTCAGTTCCGCTTTTCATATTTTTGAATATGTTCTCACGGTGGACTAACAGTTGGGTTTGTGTACTTTTTCCGGGTACGAAACCATGTTGTCCTTTATTAAACAAATTATTTTTTATTAAATGTTTCATAATATTTTTCTTCATTACCCTTTCATACACTTTCATAATATGTGATGTTAGACTCACAGGCCTATAATTACTTGCCTCTAGTCTTGATCCACTTTTGAAAGTAGGGGTGGGTAATATATGCTAATTTGTGCTCATCATAAATCTTGCCTGTATCTACACTTTGTCTTAATAATATTGCAAGTGGCTTTGCGATAGAATGAACTACTTTCTTTAACAAAATAGCAGGGAATTCCATCAGGCCCTGCAGCAGCTCCATTTTTAATTTCATTAATAGCCTGCACAATATCAGCTTCATTAATTATCTATGTCAGCTAAATATTCACTATTTTCATCCCTTACTTCTATATCATTATCTTCATTATCTATTCTAGGGGTGAATTCTCTCTTATATCGTTCTGCCAGTATGTTGCAAATTTCCTTTTTTTCATTCGTTAATCTCCCTTCAATTATTAGAGGGCCTATTTCTATTCTTCTTTTATTCATCTTCTTCGCATATGTGTATAATAGTTTGGGATTTGCTTGATATTTAATAGGGTTTTTTCTTCCAAGTCCCGTTTTCATTTTCTTTTGATTGTATAATCTTTGTTCTGCATTTTCTATCTTACTTTTTAGTTCTATAACTTTCCATGCATTTTTTTTTTTTTTGCTAGACCTTTTTTCCACTTTCTGATTTTCTGGAACAAGATCCTTCTGTCTCTTGGTATGCATGGCTGATGTTTACTTTTCTTCTTCGGTATATATTTATCCACTATTTTCTCTAATATATAATATCTCCGTATTTACCTATATCATCACTTACGAAAATGTTATCCCAATCTTTGTTTAATTCTTCATTTATTTCTGACCATTTTATATTTTTACTGTAGAAATTGTATTTTCCATATCCTTCCCACTTTTCATCTCTTGTTTATCTCTGTTTTCACTTGCTTTGGAATGGACTGTTAATTCTATGACATTATGGTCTCAAATACTCGCATTATAAACTATTATTTCTTTAACATAATTCATCTCGTTCACAAATACTAGGTCTAAAGTATTTTCCTTTCTTGTTGGCAGGTGATTTATTTGTTGAATGTTGTATTCTAGTAGCATATCTAATAGCTTTTCGAATTGCCTCTTATCTTCTGCACTACTATTACTCTCTTTTTTATATGTATAAGTACATCCACAATCTCCTATTCGTTTCTTTCCAGTCTACGAAAGGAAAGTTGAAGTCTCCAGATAGGAGAATAGTCCAGTCCTTGTGATTCTACATTCATTATCATCCATTTTTCTATTATTAAGTCAAAACTCTTTAGTGTTAGGAGGTCTATATATTACTATGTTCATTAATTTTTCAGATTCAAATTCTACCGCTATTAGTTCACATTCTGAGTTACTATATTTCTCATATATTGTTTTTTCCTTTTTTTTGTCTTTCATATATTGCGGTTCCCCCTTGATTCCTATTTTTTCTATCTGATCTATAAGTTTGAAACCCTTTTATTTGATCATCATTCCCAGTCTCTTGGGAATACCAGGTTTCACTTATATCATTATATCTATTTTCTTTTCAATTTGGGTTAGTTCTTCTAAGTACTCTATTTTTCTTTTTGAGTTACTCGTAACTAAACCCTGCGCATTCATCACTATGATGGTTTTGATGTTTTCTCCTTCATTTAATATTGGTAATAATAAGGATTTCCCATGTCTCTTTCCTGTTCTGGTATGTTGTTCTTTTTTTCATTTCCAGAAATTCTGACATTAAAAAATCCAACTTTTCCATAATATTTGATCTTCCTTCATCATAATTATTCATTTTGTGTCTGAATCTGCAATTTTCTCCATATCTGCAATATCCCCTTGCATAATAAAAACAGTTATTATCTCTTGAGTAGAATCTTGGAGCTGATGAATTGAAATTTTTTGCTGGCACCTCTGCATATCTCGTTGATGGCTTGCTTTTTCTTTTACCTGATATACCATTTCATTCCCTCTTTGTTTATTTGTTTCTTTCTTATTTTGGATTTTATGCTTGATTGGTTATTTATTTGATTATTTTTCATGGCTACAGGGTGCATATATTTACATTTTTGTCGAACTTGACATCCTTTTCCTTCTTTTAGGTTTTTGCATATTTTTGGATGTAGATCTCTGCAATCATCCTCATATCCATCTAAGTATGCACATTTACCATATATTTCATAGTTGTGACATACTTAGGATGTTGTAGTAACATTTTTCTCCATATCTGCAATTCCCTCTTTTCAAAAGGTTGCAGACTTTGTCTTTTTTGTATATTTTTTCCTCTTTCCCGTCATTGTGTAGATCTGGGTAGAGCCTCTTCGGCATTTTCTTTTGTGCTGTCATATCGTAATTTATTTCTTCGTAGGTATGCTGCTTTATAGCCCTCATACGTAGTATCAATGAGTATCTCTGCCATCCATACCTTTTATCTTGTTCTTTGTTTCCTTATCTTTTTCTGTCACATTTCAGTTTTTGTTAACTTCACTTTTCTTAAACGTTGTTTTACCTCTTCTTCATTTCTTCTTCTTTTGATTCTTCCTTTCCTCTTCTTTCTTTTTCTTATTTCATCCTCAACTATTTGTACATTCAATCTTGATTTAATAACATTGTCTATCCATGGTAGACATGTTGAGCAAAAAATTCTTGTGTCTTTTCTCATATCTTGCATTACCTCAGCACACTGTGGATGGGTCGGAATGTTGCATGCAGCACATTTTCTGATTAGGTTTTGTGGATTAACTATGCTATACCACACCTTACACAGTTTACATGCTTTTGGCATTCTTTTTCCTAATGCATCAATTAGGATATTCACAAGGTTCACTTTATTCATTTTCTTTGTCGGAATATGTTGGTTTATGTATATTTTCTTTATGAGTCTCTTGACCACTTGGATTTTATTTGGAACTTCTTCAATTATTTTCAAGATGTTTTCATTTGATTTGTTCCAGTTTGAAGGATTGTATCCTTCTAATATATCTATGAATGATTTTGTATCTTTTTGGTTAGGACTGTTGCTGATTTCATAGATCAGAAATGCCAGTTCCCTTCCTGCTACCTCATCGTATTGCGAATCTGCCAAGCAAGCTAAATCTCGCCATTTTTTTCCCCAGTGGAGCTTACTGCCATCTTGTTCTGATGACAGTATTTCACTGATAAACTAAACTTAGAGACGCTTTATCCTACTATTTCCACACTAATCTTATCACCGATAGTTCACGAGAGGAGAGAGAGAGAGAGAGAGAGAGAGAGATGGACGAGAGAGAGAGAGAGAGAGAGGGGAGAGATATCCATCCCCCCCCCCCCTCAGGCTCTTTATAAACACAAACATTCCTGGACTTAGCGAAGTCATGAGGCTCTTGTGAACTCTGAATAGTGATTAAACTTCGAGGAGAAGCTCAAGTAACAGAAATGTCTGTTCCACCTCTGACCTCTCTTGAGGCAGAGAGAGAGAGAGAGAGAGAGGGAGGGAGAGAGACGCTATTCATAGACTTCCAGATTCAGGATTCATTTTCCGCTTGATTGGTCTAGCAGACTTTTTGTCCGTGTTTGTGTTTACAACTCGGCAATGCGCTAGACCTCTCTGCTATGCACATTATTATTATTATTATTATTATTATTATTATTATTATTATTATTTCAGTAAATGAAACTTATTCACATGGAACAAGAAGCCCATCAAAGGGCATTTCGAAACACTAACCACCATACCAGCGGACCAGCTATGAGCACCTGTTCAGTACGGAACTCAGGACATTCCCAGTAATATTCCAATGCCAGTCCTTTTATTGACCTCCAGGTGACTACTTTACCCAGGACATAGTTCACATTAGAAGGTAGGAGTTCGGAGCTCCTGATGTGTGAAAGCTAATGGTGAGGATCATTTTGATTCTTTAGCCTACAGATCATGGCACAGATTAGCCTCATGGACCTGGAAAGCTGAGTGATCTGCAGAGTATAGAACTGGAATCAGCTCTGAGATGCTCAGTAAGTGTGGCTCCCTGGATCTAGGCTCTCGACCCAAAGGCATAACAAAAGTAGACAGTAACCTATTTACGTTAAACGGAAACCAGACAAGACATAATGGATGGAAACTAGAACTGAAGAGTTGCAGCACATCCCATTGTGGGAACTTCTTCACATATAAGATATGTGACACATGGAATAAACAGCCACCAGAAGTCGTAAACAGCAACAGTGTGGAAGAGTTTAAAAGAAAGCTAGACAAAATCATTAGGAGGACACTGAATGAACAGTAAAACCTGCTCCTAGAACACACGATTTCTCCTCGGATGGACTAACGAGTCTTTGAGACATCCTAATCCTTGTAAATGAAGAGCAACATTGTCTGATTCATTTCAAGTGGCTGCTTTGTTTTTTTGCTTTGTCATGAAATGGAGAGCAAATGAAAGGAAGAACAGGAAAAGCCAAGATGAAAAAAGAAAATAGGCATTTTTTCCAAAGGGTCCTCCATTGGCTTTCCTTCCAGCATGAAAGGGCGAAAATTCTTAGCATCAAAGGACTGGAGCTGAATTAGATGTTTCTGTGCAACTCTGGAAATGTGTCTTTTGGGGAGACAGACAGAACTTGGGATTTGATCTCTCAATGCTTAGAATAACGAAAAATTTTCCCTCCTCCTTCTTACAACAAACAATCCAGCTGCTCTCTCTCTCTCTCTCTCTCTCTCTCTCTCTCTCTCTCTCTCTCTCTCTCTCTCTCTCACGATCCTTGCATATCTCCTTCCCAAACTGCACCTCATGAATCCCAAAGTGGCTTCATTTGAGGCCAAATCGAGCCATGTATCTAATGCTGATGCTCCTCTAATTCCACCTGAAAAGTAAGCGGTGAGGAGGGCATCAAGTGCAAATGGTCAAAGATATCACTTCTTAATCGTGAAAATTAAATACTGCCAAATTACGCCGGTTGTAAGGTGGTGTTAATAAGCAACGCTTTGAATTCAGTGGTTTGCAGTGTGTCAAATAATTGCTCACTGCGAAACCTTTATGAATCTATGGTTATACACTAACTTTTAATGACATTTGCATTCAGAATGGAAGTGATAACTGACATGCAAAACTGTATAAGTTCAACCTTGGGGAAAATTTATTATGCGAAAACTTTCAATAACAGTCACAATATGCGATTGTATCACTGGATTGGCGAAACAACTGTCGTGATGAGATCAGTAATACAAAGAGGGAGAATTTGACGTATTTTTTCAATAGAAAAAGCAGAGGAAAATCGAAAAAGCGAGAGCGATGATAGTATGAATATTCGTGCGAGAATGTATTTGTGTGTGAGTGTGTTTGCATGTGTGCCTGAACAGATGTTTTTATGCATTCATTTATTTCTTTACGTCATTAGACACCTACTTAGGCATAACTGCTGATTTTTCTTAGATTCTATCATTAATTTTGCCTTCATAAAAATACTTACATAACCTAATGACCAGATAAATTCTCCTGTGAGAATTAGCGCAATGAAACGTGATTGGTCTAAACAAGGAAACTCTGTGATCGTTTCCCCAAACCAACGAAACGTGAATCTCACAGAATCAAAGCAAACTGAGAATCTGCTGGTCATTCCTACAAGAACCTTGAGTGTTCTGCTGGGAATATTCCCAGTGTGGAGGGTGGAATCTCTCCATTCAAATTAGAGGAATGTGTGACGAATTGCATTTCATATTCTCTGGTTCAGTGCTCGGCAATCTGTGTGTAAGGTTCCCTACATTTCCATTTGGGTACACACACACACACACACACACACACACACACACACAGAGAGAGAGAGAGAGAGAGGAGAGAGTGAGAGGTTGACGAGAGAGAGAGAGAGAGAGAGAGGAGATAGAGGAGGAGAGAAATGAACTTACCTGCCGTACCTTTTAATGGCCAATGATTGTTCTTCATAATTCATAATGCTTTACTGTCTTTTCGATTGATAGTAATATTTGACAAATATATTTTTTATAAAATAATGTAGTCATTATATTTCCTACCAGCTGAAAATCGTTAATGTAATAAATGATTTATAAGAGCAGTAAATTTTACCAATTCCTTTTAGATACCTTTGCGTTTTAAGAATTTTGTTGATAATTAAAATTCCTGGATACATGAACTACTTGATAATCTTATGGATAAATGAAATAATTCACCCCATTAATCACACTGACAAAAGCATCATATTAAAGGCATCACAATGAAATATTATGGAAGGTTTAGCCAGTATCAGACGTTCCTCTAACTCTCAGAACAAAGGTCTAGAAATATATATATATATATATATATATATATATATATATATATATATATATATATAGGTATATATATATATATGTATATAGTATATATATATATATATATATATATATATATATATATATATATATATATATGTGTGTGTGTATATATATATACTTTTTTATAGACATGAACTACAGGTACGAAAGCTAGTTCCTAGAAGACATCGTCAATATATTTCTTTAAATAGGACCGTGTCCGGATTTCTTGTGACCCTCAGACAGGACAAATATCTGGAAATATTCCGACTGAATAATGAATAATAATAATAATTAATAATAATAATCATAATAATAATAATAATAATAATAATAATAATAAATAATAATATAATAACAATAAAATAATAACTGTCTAAAAGTGATGCAGACTATCAGACGAGGTCATAAATTTTCTTGACATTCTGATATTTTTTTCTGAGCAGATTTTTACTGCTTGGTCTGCCTCCACTTTTATCTATTTTTTTTTTATTCCTTTTAGTATTTTCATGATTTTTATTTTATATATAAACCTGAGAAATACTTTTGTTACACATTGTTCCAGAACGCGTGAATATTCAATTGTATTTACTTTTCAATTCCAGTGAATTTCGGTCAAAAATATCGATCAGATTTTAATTCTTTCCTTACAGTTTCTCAACAACATTATTGATGTCACTTCCTCTTATCAAGTTCCGATATAAACCTCTGATTTGTTATTCTCCTTTTATCATCTGTCTCTCTGCTAATTCCAGAACATTTTCTTTAAGCTCAGTTTTTGTTCTTGGGCAATTTGGCCTCGTGGCCAAGTGGTCATGAGGCCAACATTATCAGAATTAGAATCACCCAGGAACCATTGATAAGGGAACAGAGGCCGCTGAGTAATTGGACTTTGGGAGGTTCATGTGATGAGGGATTCTCTCTCTCCTCTGTTTTTTCCCTTTTCTTTTTTTTTTTTTTTTCGTTTATCAACTTTTTTTTTTTTTTTTTTTTCTGGCTTTTTTTTTTTTTTTTTTTTTTTTTTTTTTTTTTTTTTTTTTTTGATGTTTTTTTTTTTTTTTTTTTTTTTCCCTTTTTTTTTTTTTTTTTTTTTTTTTTTTTTTTTTTTTCTTTTTTTTTGTTTTTTTTTTTTTTTTTTTTATTTTTTTTTTTTTTTTTTTTTTTTCATCTTTGGCCTGACTCCATTAATCGAACTTTTCTATTTATCCTTTTTTTCAACTTACTTCGTCCATTGGCATGCGTTCTCTCTCCCGGGGGTGGGGGGGTGTTGTCGTCAGTGCCCCTCACGCAGTGCACTGTATGCATTACTTAAGATTCTTTGCAGCGTCCCTTCGGCCAATAGCTGCAACCCCTTTCATTCCTTTTACTGTATCTCCGTTCATATTCCCTTTCTTCCATCTTGCTATCTACACTCTCCTATCAATTGATTCGTAGCGCAACTGCAAAAGGTTTTCCTCTTGTTACACCTTACAAACCTTTCTACTTTCAACTTCCCTTTCAGTGCTGAATGACCTCATAGGTACCAGCGCTTGGCTTTTGGCCTAAGTTTTATCTTCCAATTCTAATCCCAAAAGACAAAAAACACAAAGGGAGAAATTCGCCTCATAAGAAGACTTCATTAGGCCTTATTATTAATGTGGCCATTTACCTTTGTAGACATAAAAGAAAAAGAAGCTTATCTCGTGGAATGACGCTATTTTTGTTATCGTGTCGTTGGCTGCGGAGAAGAAGAAGAAGAAAAAGACACTTTAAGAGAAACGGCCTCTGTGGATGGGACCCTGAGGGACCTCTCTTTATTAGCCTCTGACGGGAAACACTCAAAACCCACATACAGACAAACATACAGAAACTCAAACCCAAACAGAAAAACACAAACATGCACACAAACATACACACAACCACGCAAAAATGTGCATGCACACAAACAAATATGCATGTGCGCATGCAAACATGCATGCAAACACAAACGTGCACACAAACATGGACATAAACATGCACACAAACACATACAAACTTGCACATGCACACACACAAACATACACACAAACACGCACACAAATTTACACACAATCACGCACGCAAACAACCATGCTCATAAATACACGCACAACTGTTAAGGCCTCCCGGCTGTTAACCTTTTTTGTCTCTCGTTTTCCTATCTCTGTCATTCTCGTTTTCTTCTTCTTCTTCTTCTTCTTTGTAGATGTGACACCGAGATAAGCTCTCCTTCCATTAGAATGGACCTGACTTTCGCTTCTTATCACCTTTCGTGACTTTCCCTCCGACGGAGAAAACGGGAGAAAGCATCATTTTCATTTATTTTTTGCGTTCGTAGAAAATAGTCAACATCATCGCGAACGTCCATTTGTACTTTGTTTTAATATTTGATTTTTTCCTGAGAGCATTTTTAGAAAATATTTTTTGAAATAATCTTTTCACTTTTCATAAAAGAAAGTTTTATTTTATTTTGATTTTTCCAGTTAGGATTTTGACATTGATTCTTTAAACTCTCAATGCTAGTAAAATGATGTAAAAACTGTATAAATTGGACATGTTCCATCACATGAGGATATTTCAAATTAACCCCAAGTCACTCACTGAAGATAAATCCCATTCGTATGGAACAAGCCACTAAAGGGGCCACTGACCTGAAATTCAACCTTCCGAAGAATATTAAGATGTCCATAAGAAAGAAGTAACAGAAGGTAAAGGGAAATACAGAAAGAAGAGATCACTCATCAAAAAATAAAAAAAAATAAATTAACAAATTAATAAACACATAAAAATGCAAGTTCAAACATACGATCAACCACCCAACCTAGAAAGCCTTGTCAGTAGCAGTAAGATGTCTTTAGCATTTCCTGGAACCTTACTATTTCAAGGGAGGTCACAATTCACTCGCCCTGCTCACCTTAGCTTCTCTCGCTGTCTTTAGCAAATGAGCGCACCAAGTATAACAGATGCCTCAGTAGTCTCTCTATTGTATCTGCTTCGAGGTGTGAGTTGTGATAACAGGGTTTCACGGCAGTAATTCCGTTCGAGGAAATGCTGTTGTGAGAGACAACGGTTCACGTTAAGAGGAGAGGAGACTGACGGAACGTTGAAAATGTGTCTGATTGAAAAGAGAGAGAGAGAGAGAGAGATGAGATTCGTGTTACAAACGTTCTGGCTTTAAACGTTTGTTGTTGCTTGTGACAGGATTTGCTCCCCTGAATTTGCTTCGGAGGAATAACGGGAATAAGAAATTATAAGAATAAACGATTCTAAGTAATCTTACTAAAATGGGCGTAATGTCTGTCCGTCCGTCTGTCATTCAATCACGGCCAAACGGCTAGTCCGATTGCCATGAAACTTGGCAGGGTTAATGTGGGGAGGCATAATTTCTGTATACATATGTTTGCTAGTATATAATAATAATTAATAATAATAATAATAATAATTAATAATAATAATAATAAACTTAACATAAACAAAAGAACCTTTATCAATCAAGAAGTCTTGATATAGAGTTATTGTTTTTAAAATTATATATATATATATATATATATATATACTATATATATATATATATATATGTGTGTGTTGTGTGTGTATATATATTTAAATTAAGCCTCTCTCCAGACGAAATGAACAGAATATCAGCCGAGTACCAGACTACCCACTTCTGGCCTCAAAAACGAAGTATTTATATATAACCTTAACCTTTTCTGATTTCTTGTGTCCCATTTTTCTCAAATATTCGTTTGGAATGGAACTCCTCAGTCATCCAGCCAATGGTATTCCTGTTTCCTCTTATTTGGAATGGAATGGGAATAGGAATAAGGAATTATATTTCCCTGAGTAAGAGTCATTCCTTTTAGGTGAATTTTGATGCCATCAGAGCGCATGCGTGGAATATAAAGCCCAAAAGGTATTGTTTCTGGATGAGGCCTTTCAAGACACATTCCTTGTATTTGCGTAATTGGTTCTCAGCTGTGGCTTTATTTTCGCTGAAGCATTTCTCTAAGTCAGGTTTTGTTTCCGCTTTTTTATACAATAATTTTGCTCTTATAAAAAAACATTTGCAAAATTCTAAATTTATTCTCGATTGGAGCTTTGCCTTTGCTCAAGCAATTTATCATGTTAAGTATTGTCTGCATTTTTTTTTTATAAATTCTTTTTCCTGATATAAAAAGTTACAAAAGTCGAAATTGATTCCCAACTGTAGCATTGTCTTTACATAGCACATTTTTATGTAAAGTATTTTTCTTCGTTAATTTATAAAATCTTTTTTCTTTATATACAAAAACTTACTTGTTCATTGCTCTCTAAAAAACATAAATATAGAAGATAAAAGATAATCTCCCATTCCAATTCCTGTTGAAACTATTCCCTGTACAAGCAGATGATTTCAAGTTACAATTGACCAGTATTCATTTCATTTCAGTTCATAACAAACCCTTAATTAATCGTTATAATTCGAAGTCATTTCCCTCTGAATGACCTGTGGGAGAGGAGGAGAAGGTCATTCCATTCAGAGGACAGAGACTAAATTGTTAAATGCTTCTCTGAGGTCAAGAATTTAATTGGAATCATTTTTCCTTCGTTATGGATTGAAGTGAATGCAATAGAGTTCTTTACTTAGTCTTTTCAGTTAAATAGATTATTAAAAAGAAATCTTTTTAAAGTTTCAATTTGACGTTACTTACGTTTTTCTCGGCACTCGGAAACTGTTATTGAAATAATACTAAGGGACTCTAGGCTGTTTATATTACAAACAGCTCACTCTTTTAGACTGCTGTGCGCGGGCGCGGACACACACAAACACACAAACATGTATGTATGTTCATTAGAAAATTTGGCCTTAATTTCAGAGGCGGAGAGTAAGTCTATTTATGGAGAAAATAAATTGCCTCGGTTTTATTGCCACTTGGATCATGTCTCTGAAATTAACTCTTATTCAGAGGTGCTTTTAATGAGAGAGAGAGAGAGAGAGAGAGAGAGAGAGAGAGAGAGAGAGAGAGAGAGAGAATACTTTCCTAGCTATGGTATATGTTATATATCCTTGTCGTCACCTTCTATAAGTACTTCGTTACTTTAGACGGAAAGACTTTTGATATATATAATGTAAAGTAACATTTATAATCAAGTGCAATAACTGTAAAATGCTTGTCACTTTATTAACAGTTCCACAATACAGTAACTTCGTGTTATGACATAACAATTTTAATTATTGTTTTTTTTTATTAAACCACAAAGACATTTCATTTCCACAAACGTTTTGGAAACGTTTCCTGAACAAACGTCTGAGGAATTGGAGACGTTAAAGAGATATTTGTGGCTTAATATGAAACGAGTACGTGAGAAGTTTGTCTGCCAGTAACTGTCTTCTTCACAGACCTTAATGATAACGATAATAAAGTAGAATTGGAAGGGGAAATCACGTGTTATGTTCTGGAAAACCAAAACCAGGGAATATTCCATCAATACATCGAGAAGGACAGAGACTCAATTCGTGTCCCGAATTCCTGATCACTCGATGACGACGTCCATCATCGGCAAATTGGCTATTGGGAACTTTGCCTCGAGGTGTGACTTGAGTCTTCGATCATTTCGAGGCTCTGAGACTCTGCCCTGGAGTTGGAGGTTTCACTGAGAGAGAGAGAGAGAGAGAGAGAGAGAGAGAGAGAGAGAGAGAGAGAGATTTGAATTCAAGTAAAGATCTATCTTATATCTCCAACCTGAAATTCACCGTCACTTAGTGTTTTCATAAGGTCTGAAGACTTGGAACCAATTCTTAGACTCTCTGGGATTTCCTTTGTGATAGCGGTGATGTGTTATTTTTTACTATTTCTTCTATATTCTTTTAGATCTTGTGCCAAGCTGACAGCCAACACTTCCCCTGCCAAGGGAATCAATTAGGTGGACTCTAGAAATTCCCTTAACCAAAGTGATAACGTTACAAATACCAAAGAATTACCAGCATTCATCGTAATCGAGATTCAAATCCACAGTTGTGCATGGGTACAAATATATTTAAAAAATAAATCTCTAGAGAGAGTTTTCGGGAATCTGTCTGATTCCTCATTTGAAAATAGGAATCGAACAGATTTCCGCAAGCTCTCTGTAGAGATTTATTTTTCAATATTTTCCTGTGCATACATAACTGTGGATTTGTTTCTCCATTTAAGACTCAGGCTACTATGAGGATTTTCTAATTCACTCCCATTGTAACTCTGAAGTACCTGGTTGCCCTGAGGGACATGAAGTTACCATTGACACTTGAGAACTTTCTGGATAGACTTGTGACTCCAAATCTCATCTCATTTTAAATGTACATTCTACATAAAGCAAAGCATAGATAAACAAATGTTGGTATTAGCTAATATGTCTCTGAGTCATGACTGCGCAGTTTTAAGAAATGTAATGATAAATCCTAACTGTATACTAATAATGTTTTTGTGTATTCCTTCACAGTTTACGTAAATGAAAACAGATGAATGACATGAATTAAGCTAATATGTCTAACAGCTAGAGCTACTCAGTTTTACGAAATATGATGAGAAATCATGTAACTATATTAATAAAGTTATTTGTTTATACTACTTCTACATTCTACGTAAAGCGAGACACAGGTAAATAAAAATGATGATTTTAGCTACTATGTCTTCTAGCCATAAACGCGCAATTTCAAGAAATAAGACGATAAGCCCTAATTTTATTCTGAGGCCACGAATGGCTGAATGCGTCTCTGATATCACAAACTTTTCTTGGGATTTTTTTTTTTTTTTATGGATTTCGTATCCTCTTGGGACGATGATTCAAAGTGGGTTAGATTGGGTGAAACTGAAGTGGGAGTTTTTTTTTTTTTTTTCTAGGGACGGAAGTTGACTAACTGGCGCAGAGAGAGAGAGAGAGAGAGAGAGAGAGAAATATCCAGTTGAAGAGTATGACATTGAGAGAAAACATAAACTGGATAGTCTTCCATTCGATATTCTTGTTGATCCGTTCCTTATTTGCGATGTTGGACAGCGTTGAGTTTTTGGAATTATTTTGTTTCGTGTTACTTCTATGTAGCTGTATAAATATATTTATATCTATAATATATATACATATTGTATGCTTGTACATATATATATATTAATATATATATATATATATATATATATATATATATATGTATATATATATATATATATATATAGTATATATATATATATCACTTGTATAATTTTCATCTTTCTACCTCTTCTGAATCACATTATAGCGAGGACCCTTTCCAATCCATTCTGACTTGAAATTTATATTCATGAATTGAAACTTTTCCACAACAAGAATAAACGAGATATATTATGAGAGACAAATGTACAAACAGCCTTAACCCTGAAGGGGGTTGAATGAAGATGAATGAATGACGGAGATGAAATTTTCACTGAAGCTGAAAGTTGGTCCCATAAATTCCTGTCATTGGAAAGGGGAATCGTCATATTTGCGGTTATTCGAGAAGGTTTACGTTTCTGCGTCGACTCTCTCTCTCTCTCAGGGGGAAAATCTTGTAATTCCCTTCCACCTCAATAGAGATGAAGTGATCGAGTAGCAGACATTACTTGAACTTCTCCTCCTCGAAGTTTAATCACTATTCAAAGTTCACAAGAACCTCAAGACTTCGCTTAAGTCCAGGAAAGTTTGTTTGTAAGAGCCTGAGGTCTCTCTCTCTCTCTCTCTCTCTCTCTCTCTCTCTCTCTCTCTCATTATCCTTATTTATTCTCTCTCTCTCTCTCTCTCTCTCTCTCTCTCTCTCTCTCTCTCTCATCATCCTTACTTATTCATATCCCAAACTGCACCTCATGAATCCCAGAGCGGCTTCATTTGAGACCAAATCGAGCCATCTGTCTAATGCTAATACTCCTCCAATTCCATCTAAGGAGTAAGCGGCGAGGAGAACATCAAGTGCAAATGGTCAAAGGAAGGCGGAAGCTGATTTCCCTTCTTTATCGTGAAAATTAATTGCTGCCAAATTATGCCTGTTGTAAGATGGTGTTGATAAGGAACGCCTGCATACAGTGGCTTGCAGTGTGTCAAATAATTGCTCACAGCCAAACCTTTATGAAACTGTGGTTATACACTAACTTTTAATTACATTTGCACTCACAATGGAAGTGATAACTGACATGCTAAACCTTGTGCATTAGGGAGGATTTATTATAAGAAACCTTTCAATAAATGTCACAATATGCGACTGTATCACTGAATAAGGCACTGGATTGGCGAAACAGCTGCGTGATGTGACCAGTAATACAAAAAGGGAGAACTTGACGCATTTTTTCAATAGAAAATAGCAGAGAAAAATCGAAAAAGCGAGAGCGACGAAAATAAGAAGATTCACGTAAGTATATATTTGTGTATGAGTCTCTGTTTGCATGTGTGCCTGAACAGAAGTATGTACGTATTTATGCATTCATTTATTTCTTTACGTCATGTAGACACCTACTAAGGCCTAGCTGCTGATTTTTCGTAGATTCTATCATTAATTTTGCGTTTAGAAAAATACTTACATTAACCAGATGACCGGATAAATTCTCCTGTGAGAATTGGCGCAATAAAACCTGATTGATCTAAACAAGGAAACTCTGTGAGTATTCGGTGATCGTTTCCCCTAACCATCGAAACGTGAATCTCACAGAATAAACGAATTCTTATGGATTCTGTGATAACTGAGAATCTCCTGATAATTCCTACAAGAACTGTAGTTTTCTACTAGGAATATTCCCATTGTGGAGGGTGGCATCTCTCCATTCCCATGAGTGGAAAGTGCGATGAATTGCATTCGCATATTCTCTGGTTCAGTGCTCAGCAATCCGTGTGTATGGTTCTCTAGATTTCCATATGGGTGCAGAATCACGTAGGAGAGAGAGAGATGTGCTGTAACTTTTATTAGCTAATGATTTGTCTTAATAAGTCATAGTTGCTTTACTGTCCTTTCGATTTGTGGTGATATTTCACAAATATGTTTTTTCATGGTTAAAGTTGTGTCCAGACTCAGAAACACGTTTTACCTTTTGTAGGGACAGGTCTTTCTTTTGTAATACTAGTTTGTTTTTCTTTTATTTGTAGAGAGAGAAGGAAGGCAGTCCTGGCGTGAATAGGGACCTGGGGAAAAGTGATATTACCTCTTTGTGAGTGACGCCATTGTAAATAAAAAGCATTCCGTCTGTCAGTCTACTCTACTTACTTTTTCATTCTGCCTTTGACACTGTAACTGAAAGCTGGTGGCATTCGGTGGGGGAGGCAGGAATGTGTCCACTGAGAGTTTTTTATGTATATTTTTTTTTTCAAGTCTCTAAAAAAAATGGTTCTTACTGGAGGGAACTGTTTGCTTTGTGTGAGACAAAAGTCTGTATATTTTTTTTAAGTCCTCTCAGCATTTAGAAGGTTTTTTATTTATTTTATCCTTAAATAATAAAGCTCTGCTTCCCTCACTGATTCCTTAGGCTTATGGCAGGATTTTGTGTGCGCGCGCGTGTGTCGTACACTGCACTTTCCCTGTTTCAGTTTTCTGTGACTTTGCTAGTTTTGTCATAAAATCTGAGTCTGGAAGGATTCTTATTTTTCGTTTTATTGCTGTCCTTAACGTTGAAACATAAATGAGGTCCTTTTAGTAAATGTGTATATATACTATACATACATACATACTTTTATATATATCATATATATATATATATATATATATATATATATATATATATATATATATATATATATATATATATATAATATATATATATATATATATATATATATATATATATATATATATATATATTTTTTTTTTTTTTTTTTTTTTTTTTTATAAATACAGTAAGCACAACAATCGATTTCTGTTCATTCGTGACAGACTTCTAGAATGACCAGCCGATAGTCCAGTCCAGTAAGTATGTATGTATGTATGTATGTATGTATGTATGTATGTATAGTATATATACACATTTACTAAAAGGACCTCATTCATGTTTCAACGTTAAGGACAGCAATAAAACGAAAAATAAGAATCCCTCCAGACTCAGATTTATTACAAAACTGGCATATATATATATATATATATATATATATATATATATATATATATATATATATATATATATATATATATATATATATAAAATATATATATATATATATATATATTTTTTTTTTTTAAATACAGTTAAGCATAACAATCGATTTCTTGTTCATTCGTGACAGACTTCTAGAATGACCAGCCGATGTAGTCCAGAAGACGGCTGGATGTCAGCTTCCAGAGGGTCTGGATTATTGAATATCCATTTGATGATTGGATGGAAATATGCAGAACGCTTACATTATCTCTCTCTCTCTCTCTCTCTCTCTCTCTCTCTCTCTCTCTCTCCCTCTCTCGTGAAAGCCGAGTCTGGTATTGCATCGCACTGATTGAAGATGAGGCAAATGTGTTTTCATAGATATCCGCCATGTTCGGTGTAAAATTCTGTAGTTCTGCTTTTTGTTTTCCTGAGAACTTTTTGTGTAACATTTGACTTCAAAATTGTGTCTACTTTATATTTGTTAATTAACATTGCAGTTGATGTTACATTTTGTTTTAATTCCCTTTAAAATCGTGATTGATTTGACTCAGTGTTTAGAAGAATAAGCTTTCAAGAGCTCCTCCATAATATGGTTATAAATAAACATGAAAATCAGAGGAATGTGTAACTTTCTCATAATTGTATCTTAGATATAGAGTGTATAATATTACAGGCATCTTCAAATTTAGCCCATTACTGAATGAACAACGTCAGTAATACAAGTGAACGAAGATAGTTCCAAGCGGTTCGGAATTTATCAAACATAATAATAATGATAATAAAAAAAGAGAGTAATTGGAAAGGTTTCAAGTTCATACTTGAGCTGCTTCAATTCTGAATGACCTCATAGGACCCAGTGCTTGTCCTTTGGGCTAAATTCTATATTCTATTCAATTTATGTTGGCTGGTCCTCACAAAGTCGATTCAGAATCGGTATTCAAGCTACTGTTGACTTTCCCCAGAAAGTTTCATAGCCAGAGAGAAAGTGACCCTTTCATTCAGTCTTGTACTGAAAGTTGCAACTTTCGTTTCTTTTTGACCTCCAAGTGTCTGATGGGATGAGAGATGGTCCTGTTTCCAAAAAGATTGAAGTTTATATTTACCTTTTGCATGGCTGATGGGGTGTCTTGAAATGCTAGTTTCAGATAACTAGGTCATTGAAGGTGGTGTGTATACCACATACTATAACCGTGTTCTTAATCTTCAGGTTGTGGTTTTATCTTTGTGTTGTGGCCTTTGTAGTCTGTGTGTCGAAATCGATGGTTGTCTAATAAATTAAAGGACATTTTTTGTTTCCTAAACCGTTCACTTTGGTTGTGGATAGTCAGGTTGTTATAATTCTGTTTATATTATACATATGTTTAGATGCGCGCGAGTACATACATGAATACATATAAATATGTATATGTGTATATATATATATATATATATATATATATATAGAGAGATATATTATTTATAGATAGAGAGAGAGAGAGAGAGAGAGAGAGAAGAAGAGAGAAGAGAGAGAGAGAGAGATGATATGGGCTGAATTTTGAACTGCTTCCGTTGGCTGAACGACGAAGTGGGTTTGTGGATTTGGTTATGGGACCTCTTTCCCTCTCTGCCAAGGTTTTTAGTGATATATATATATATATATATATATATATATATATATATATATATATATATATATATATATACGATTATAACACTTAACCAGAAAATGAATGGGAATGAGCTTCTATCAACGCACCCACCTTCCTATCGTATATGGTCGTCCAGCCACCTGAAGCAGTTCAAAGTTCATCCCAAAACAAGACTCTCTCTGTCAGGCAAAATCCCCGGCCACAATATTAATTATTACTCTGCAACAAAGTCACGTCCAGATTTATAGGATAACAGCTAAAAATGCATGAGAGAACGACAAAAAAATAAAGTAAAATATCACGGTTTTTTTTCCTGACAAATATGGCAGTGTCTCCCCAAATATTCGGATCCGATAGTTTTTCTCTTTATCAAATGTCGCTTGGAAATTCAAAAGCGAATATTGGGAGTAGAAAAATATTGAAACAAATAACTGAATCTGCCTGTACGGTAGGCCTCTGTATCTTTGGCTGTAATTGTTATGGAACCATTTTCAGAGGTGTTACAGTATGTGGTGTATAAAATATATAAGGCTTTATAAATTTTCTCCGTTTGATATTCAGATTACCTTTGGGTGGTCTTTCTTGCACAAAGTCATCGTAATTTTTCGTTTAATGAATTATGTATGTGGCGAACCAATACACAATACATTTATGTGTATTATTACAATACATATTTTTCTTATTTATATATATAACTTATTATTCTATACCCTTATACCTTTAAATACATATATATATTCCATACCTTTCGTGATAAGTAACTACGTCGTTGAAAATATTTATTATCCGCCAGGTTACTTAAGCACCACTAAAAGTATACAAAACTCTCTCTCTCTCTCTCTCTCTCTCTCTCTCTCTCGGGAAAATAAACGGCGTGTCTTCGAGCACTTTGTCCTTTATAGCTCCCATGAGAATAAAGGAGGCCATCCATTTTTCCTTTCCTATCTTCGCTTCCCACCAACACAGAGTCCTACGGAAGAGAGAGGAGGGAATCCTTCGTCTCTTGTTGCAGAAGGGACTCCCGTGGACTCTCCGGGATGTGTAGGATAGGACACGTGTTTAAGGATAGACGCCCATGTGGCTCTTTCAAGTGTTTGTGGGCGGTGCATAAAGGCTGCCTTGCAATTGCTTCCTATGTTGTAACTGAATGTTACAATGGAACGAATTTGTTCCTTCGATTTCAGTGCTTGCAAGCAGACGACCGCTCTGGCAATTGTACTGGAATTTATTTTTCAGTTTGTTTTATATTTTATTCTGATGTCAACTTTGGTCTTTATGAAATATTCTGTGTGGAAATTTGTTCTTTTGTGAAGATGAAATGAGGACCAACAGAGCCTTTTTGTTTTAGTGCTTCATTTTAGTTTTTATTTTTAATTGCCTTTATTGTGAATTTTGAATTTTATTTTTAATTTTGAGTATTATATTTTTTTATTTAGTTTTTAGGTTTAACTTAATTTATGATTGTAATTTTTTTTCATTTGTAATAATGCTTTATTAATAAATAAAAAAATCATGCACAATTACATCAGGAATCACTACCCTATGGGGGGGATAGTGCCATCAGTGCAATTTACGTGGTGCACTGTAGGCATTACTGACAAGTTGTTTGCCTCGTCCCTTCTGCAACGCCTTTCATTCCTTTTATTAGACCTCCATTCATATTATCTTCCTTCCATCTTATTTTACACCCTTCCCTAACAAACCTTTCAAACCTTCCTACAGTCAATTTCCGCGTCAACGCTGAATGACCTCATTGGTACCAGCGCTTGGCCTTTGGACGCTGAATGACCTCATTGGTACCAGCGCTTGGCCTTTGGGCTGAATTCTATTTTCTATTCTATTCTCTGTTCCATACAGCTGCCCAGCCACATCAACTCCCTCTTTTCAATGTCTTAAGACTTAAATGGCTGGAAGAGCCCCTTCAGTGCTTGGCTTTATAGTCAAATTCCCATTAATCAATCAATCAGGAATCACTGGAATGAATTCTTAAGTCACTTATTCCTCCCGGAATATTCTGACCGTGAAAACATTCAACCATCGTGACATTCGGGAATGAATTCCCAGCGGTAACTGTCCCAGTGGAATGCCTCTGATGGAAGGCTCTTTGGAATATACTACAGTGCTTAAGTATCGGTGGTCCAGACTTCAGTAATTCAATTCGCTTCGTGATAAAAGTTCACTGGAAATATTTCTAGTGTTTTATGTTTACGCTTTTCTGGATCACGTTTGGCTTTGCTGGATTTTACGAAGAATGTGGCTAATATATATAATAATATATATATATATATATATATATATATATATATATATATATATATATATATATATATATATATATATATATATATATATATATATATATATATATATATATATATCATATATATATATGTATATGTATATATATATATATATATATATTATATATATATATATATATATATATATATATATATATATATATATATATATATATATATATATATATATATATATATATATATATATATATATATATATATATATATATATATATATATATATATATACATTGTTTACGTATTAGCCCGGCC
>NC_061095.1:59133944-59153944 GCF_015104395.2 Macrobrachium nipponense | reverse complement strand
CACAAAGTATTATATACGCCCTATAACTGACGCACATTCTGTTGGGCGCCGAGTCCTTAAGGTCCACAGCAGGCTCCCTACACTACGCCCCTTTACACTTTATCTCAGGCCAAGGTTGAAATAAAGCCAGCTTTACCTAAACCACTACACCGAGAATAAAGGAAAATGCAGCCGTTGGCGTCGGGTCTTGTGATATAGGAGCGAGAAATGAAAGACAGGACTGAATCAGGTTGTTATAGTAAATATGACCCCCAGGGATAACCTTTGCCCAACAACCTTTACAGAATCACAGTCGTGCGTTCCGGTGTTAATTGTTTATGGCAGCTTATATTGTGTTGTAAATTGGAATGGGGGAATTAGTGGGGCTTAGGCTTTCCTCGTCTCCATCTCGGAATTTGAATCGAATGTGGTGGAAAGAAAAGTAGGGCGAGAGAAATTGAATGCTAGAGAATGATGATTCAGAATTCACAATGCAAAAATATTATTTGGATGAACTTCAGTAATAAATGTCAATAAACGAATCCCTTACAAGGAACTAATTCCATTCTGCAATTTCTTCATGATCTTACTTATTGATCTTATTCCAGTCTTGTTGGAATAGAGGCAGTGGTGTTCGGAACCAGGTGTCAGAACCGCTTCTCCGTTTACCTTGAAGCTCAGGTCACGCTGAAGAGCTTCGGCTTTTTTTTCAAGTTGCAACTGCAAGTTGGAGCCTTTCCAAGTTGCAATTACCACCTGAAACTTTTTTCAAGTTGCAAGTACCAGTTGGAACTTTTTTCAATTTGAAAGTACAAGATGGATCTTTTTCTAGTTGCAAGTGCTAGTTGGAACTTTTTCCTAATTCGAAGCGCAGGTTAGAATTTTTCCAAAAATCAAGTACCAGTTGAAACTGTTTTCAAGTTGCAAAGCAGGAGTTGGAACTGCTCTCAAGTTGCAAGTGGAACTTATTTGAAGTAGCAAGTGCAAGTTGGAACTGTTTTCAAGTTGCAACTACAAGGTGGAACTTTTCTCAAGTTACAAGTGGAACTTTTTTTCAACTTGCAAGTCCAATTGCAAGTGCAAGTTGGAAATTCTCCCAATTGCACGTGGAATTTGGAACCTTTCTGAAGTTGCAAGAGCCAGTTGGAACTGATTGGAACACCCTACAACTGGGGAACCATAAACCTAATGTTCGAGTGACCCAGTATATCTGTAAATAGATTTAAATCTGATATTTTTTTTATAAGATCTACTTTTATAATTATGATTGAAAGCACCATTTTTTCTGATATTTCCGTCAACGAGGACCAATAGTATGGCTCTGATAATCATCTTGTAAATCTTTTAACATATTTAGTAGTAAAAGTCACTATGGAAACTATTCTGCTTTCTAACCTTTGAGATACGACGTAAAGTTAGGATTACATAAGTGCGTTTCACTTTACTGAATGAAGATACACTTAAAAAGAGCCTTGCAGAGAGAGGAGAGAGAGAGAGAGAGAGAGAGAGAGAGAGAGAGAGAGCAATATCGTATTTCCCCAGTTCTCAGCATTCATAACGCGCGATTATCGCTATTCACAAAAGTTCATGCGCGCGAAAGTTTGCATCTCTGTCTCTCACCGAAAACGGGTTCCTCCCGACTTGTTTGAGATTCTGAGTTACGAGAAAAGTTGGGGAATCCTTTTAAGGAAGAAGAGCCGGGGATAATGTGTGTGTGTGCGCGTGTCCTCTATAATATATCCATCTGTTCCATGAAAGAATGGAGACTTGGTTCTCGTAAACTCAAACAGCGGGAATCATAATTCCCAGACACGGCGGGATTCCAGATGTGTAAGAAGTGATGAAATGCAGAAGAAAAGGAGATGTGACAGTGTCCCTTACATCAGCTTGATCCCAAAGAGTTAATTTTTAGTTTTCTGTTAAAGAAAACTATTGAGATGGCCATTTGTCTGTCCGTTCGCACTCTCTGTCCGCCCTCAGATCTTAAAGACTGCAAATTGGAATGTTGATCATCCACCCCTCCAATCATCAAACTTACCAAATTGCAGCCCTCTAGCCTCCTCAGTAGTTTTTATTTTATTTAAAGTTAAATGAAATTGTACTTCTGGCACCGCTATGGGTACCAATAACACATCCACCACCGGGCCGTGGCTAAGAGTACAGAAACTTCGGCGCATTTTTTATTGGTTTTAATCTTGATTTTACAAGTGCTGTCATGAGCTTTTTTCTCAGGTGTTATTAACTATTCTCTGGTAATTAACAAGCCATTAACATTAACAATTAACTTGACCTTTGTGAAACTAGACATTAATAGCAAATGACGTTGCATTGGATTATAAGACAACACCATTTGCGTGTTTCGGTGCGTTTACTTATAAATGAATGTATAAGCTCACTTATAAACAGCAATACACATTCTGAACGTAAATATATGTACAGGCATGTGCACAAACAGTAATATACACTCTGAATGTGAACGTAGTCCCTACAGGTTTGTCTGAAAACAAAATGAAAATAATTAAATTTGGCTTGACTCCCAGAGTGTCCTCTGATGACATTAAAGGAATGTTCGCTTTAGACCGACATATAGGGGGAACTTGGTCGCTTGTAAGGTCACTGTGATTACACAGGTGCCATTTGGGAAGGGGACAGAGAGAGAGAGAAGGAGAGAGACGAGAGAGAGAGAGAGAGAGATGAGAGGATGAAATGATAGTCTTGCATAGAAACATAACCTTTTGCAACCTTCCACTGAAAAAGGACCAAGATCAGAAGACCAGTCGTTTACAAGTACCAATTCTAGACCCACTTCTTTAGAAAGAGAAGAGAAAGGAGTAGAATAAAATAATGTATAATAATAATAATATTCTTAGTTGAGGAAGACTTTAAACGAGGCAATTAATCTTGGCGAGACCATTTTTGACCCAAAAGGTCAGAGGTCGCCACAGTGGTGCTTATCTCTTTACTTCGTTATGAAACTGAAATTCTGAACTGCAGCTCTTTTACTCATTACAAATCATTTTTCCTCTTTAGATTTATTCTAAGATGATGTACAATCCACAGCTCATTTAATAATTATAATGCTTAACTCCTCTTTATACATATTTTAAGAATAAGTAGAATCCACTGCCATTATTTATATATATTCTAAGAATGCGTACTAGAATCCACTGTCACTCTTCATAATACTCCTAAAAATGAGTCATATCCACCGCCATTCTCTATATATATTCTAAGACTATATAAAATCCACTGATAGTCTTCATATATATTCTAAGAATACGTAGAATCCACTGCCACTTTTCTACCAGATAAGTATTTCATTCTAACAGCAACAATTCTCTCCGAACCTGTCGATTTTTTCACACTTTTTGGATGCGTCAGTCAGGTCCAAATGAAGAATTAATGACGAAATTCTGAATCTTTCCCGAAGTCAGAATTTCCATCAGATAGACTTCAAACTTATAACTTGTATATAGACTCTCTATCCAGAGATCTCTATCACTCTATTTGCTGGTTGGCCCCAAACAGTTTCAGCAAACTTGGAAACCATCAGTAATACAAAAAGCAAGTGAATTTATTCTTGTTCTTGTGGAAATTCCCATTCTGTCCTTCCCATTTCCGACATCTGACATAAACCGCTATTGATGTGGACCTTCTGTTCTGGGCCTCTGTTGGCCTCCGCTTTGAGGGAATGTTTCCTCACCTGGAGGAGAGGAAAGCGGAATTCCTCAAGCGTTGAAGAAAAAGGTTTTGACTCAGTATTTGTGCTTCTTATCTGAGGGTCCAGGATTTGTGGTGATAAACCCTGAAAATAGTCCAAATAGTTTTGTGGGAGGGGACATTTTTGTGCGATTTTTGTTTTTTTGTTTTTTTAGCGTTAGAGCACAAATATATAGACTTTTTTGCTGCTATAATTTTTATGGAAATTTTTTTTTATTTTAATAATGGTTATTCATGGCAACAATTATTAGACACGAATGATAAGCAGAAAATGTTTATGTATACTAATCTTTACTTATATCAAAAGCTTCAACATCCACTTTGTAAGTAGATCAGAGATTATTCAGAAGAATCACCTAAACATCGACATTGTGAAAAAAGTTGCCCTTCAATAAAGACAAAATTCTTTTTCAGCAGCTGAAAGCGAATGAATAAAAACATGCAATACATTCGGATCAAAGGGAAAGGGATGTTTGCTAACGAATTAATATTTGTATGTTTCTTTGTTGTTTTGTGCAACTGAGAGAGTCTTTCGTTTGATTCTAAGGAAAAGAAGGTACCGAAATACGTCATATTTGAGGTCAATGGACAGATGTATCAAATTCAGGACTATAAAAAAAAAAAGACAACTATTTGATTCTTTAGGATTTGTAACTTCATGAATGGAAATATCATTTTGCTTTTCAGAAGAATTGACAATTGATTTCATTCCAATATGAAGGAGCAATCGTGTCGTATAGTGAATAATATTGAACTTTTCTCAGTATAGCTGTTCCGTACGAGGGTAGTGCAGTCAGTGCACCTCATGCTGTGCACTGTAGGGGTTACTTAATGTTATTTGCAGCGGCCCTTCTATGGCCCCTAGCTGCAACCCCTTTAATTCCTTTTACTGTACCTCCATTCATATTCTCTTTCTTCCATCTGGCTTTCCTCAACCCTCTCCTTACAGTTGTTTCATAGTGCAACTGCAAATGGTTTTCCTCCTGTTACATCTGTCAGACCTTCTTAGTCAGTTTGAGTTTCAGCGCTGAATGACCTTATAGGTCCCAACGCTTGGCCTTTGGCATAATGTTTATATTCTGTTCTATTCTATTCCTTTCATCAGTTCAAACAGAATGATTTAATAGCATCGTTTCTGAGATGATCAGCCTTTATGCTTTCTTCATCCAATTTTATTTCTGCATTTATATGAAGTTTTTTCCAAGTTGAAATAATAATCTTATTCTATAAGTTCTCTGTATATCTATTTGAATCAAAATCCCCCACGTAACATTATTATTTTTCGGTCCTGAGTTTCCACAAGCAAAAGTAATATTTTTTATCAAGCCAGCTGTGTATTTTATTTCATTCTTCCATAGAGATCGTGTTGTTGTATCTATAACAAGTCTTTAACTGCACCGACTGAACTTGCGATATACCTGATATTTATATTAACTCGAGAGCAAATCAGAGCAAACTGAAAGCAGGCTTTTTTCCAGCTGTGATATCTCATTTCTGTCACAATATTGACAATTCGATCATTCTAAAAAAAAACACTTCAATTGATTAATGTCAAATTTCACTTTGCTGATGTTATCTCTCTCTCATCGCATGATTAATCAAACTCGTGTTCGTCAGCGATTAGAAATATCAATTTGACCAGAGAATGAAATACATCAGATTCTGATAGACCGAGATGGTTGCAAAAAAAGACTTTTTGCGATGTCTTTCTCGTCATGATGAATCTTGACGACCAATAAACTTGTTAATTTTTGTTTGAAATCATGATATCAATCGAACCATTATTAATCTCAGGAAGCCGTTTAATCAATCAATCATTCCTGTCTGTGGAAGGCTGAACGTTCTCAACTCATTTTCAGATTGTGGAGATGACGTTTCAAAGCAAGATCTCTCTCTTTAACGCGCACGCACAAACACACACACACACACACATATATGTATGTATATGTATGCATATATGTTTAGTGTGTTTGTATGTAACTATGTGTGTGTCAAAAATCATCAACACATCTATTACGAACCACAACAGCCGGTGGGTGTAACTTTCCAATAATGATATAAAAAGCTTATAACAAACTTTACTCTTGAAAAATGAGTTTCATAATTGCATACCAGAAACAAGGAGAAGTACGGTTACCTAACCAAACAGAAACCAGGAAGACATAGATTAAGAGGTTATGGTAATTTACGTCGCCCCAAGGAAATGGGTACCTAATTGGGCCCTTCTCTGGGCTGAGGGGAATTTGTAGGTGCCCACATGACGAAGCAAGTGGAATAATTAGTGGGTTCTCTCCTTAATTTAGCGGCGTGAACGATAACACTTTTAGTCTTCGAAAAAAAAAAAGAGATCGATGACGTAATGGTTATGGAGAAAGTAATGAGGACCTTACTCACTTTGGTTTTCTAGGGGAGGATTTCCTAACAATGCTTGTAAGTTACTCTCTCGCTATCTGCTCTCTCTATCTCTCTCTCTCGTCCTCTCTCTCTCTCTCTCTCTCTCCTTTGTCAAGAGAGAGAGAGATGAGGCACAGTTTCGCAATATCAATGTTATGATATTTACGAAAGAAAACATGAGCAGAAAGAGGAAATGGACAAGGTACTTCATGAGTTCAAGAATGTTTTCTATAATGGAGGCCCACTGCCACTGGTACAGGTAGGGGTGGAGCACACAATCAGAGTTAACCCAGATTCAGCACCAATAGCAAATAGTTAACAGCAAAAGCAGTTAAGAACTATTACAGCAATAATTAGCATAACAGTTATATGAATATTCTTCGGAGAATAACAATCGTTAGACAGTTAAGTATACAAACTATCTCACTCCCCTTCTTATTTATGAGACAATATATGAATAATCGGGAATGCCCAATAAAATAAATTTACTAAATAATACAAGAATAAATAACATAAAATAATAATTGCCATTTAACATGTTACATTTATCAAGACGAGCATTATCATTACCATAAGCAATTCTGATCGTCTTCTAACTCATTTTCGCTGTTAGAACATTCATCCCAGAATTCCTCCTCTTCCGATTCATAGGATCTTTTACTGGATCCACCTGCAAACGACTTGGAGGATGGCGCTCCCGAGTAGACCGACGTTATTCCTTCTGAATTACTTCCAATCCCTGACTCTATTCTGATGACTTCTTCATCTGAATGATCAGCCAATGCGGTTTCCCATGAATATTTGCTTACAGGGGCCTGCTCCAGTTCGTCAAAATGTCTTATTTTTACTTCGTCTGTTATAGTCTCTGCAGGGGTTAATTTATACGTCCAGCCACCACGAAGTATTTCTATAACTCTATATTTCTTCGAAAGATATGGTGCAAGTTTACCACCTCCACAACGGCGTCTCTCAGCTGTCGATAACTTCAATCGAACCAAATCTCCAACTTTGAAAGCTTTGCCGTAAGACTTCCGCTGGTTATTCCTAATCTGTTGTGCCATTGCAGTCTTGTTACGTGCAACCTTAATAGTTCTCTCAATTTTATCTACTTTCTCTCTCACAAATCTTTCTACGATTGCTGCATTATCCAAAGAGCCCGGTTGATAATCCTCATCTTTGCAAGTTTCCTTTTTTAGAATCTCCTCTGGACGTCGAGCCGGAGTCCCATAGACGAGCTCATGTGGAGTAAATGTAGTCGTAGTATTTACAGCTGTATTATGAGAGAACTGTACCCTCGGTATCATTTCAGGCCAAAGATCCATATTATTGTGGCACATGCAACGAACGTTGTCTAATAATTGATTTTGACGTTCTACCTGGGCCTGACTTCTTGGATGGTAAGGAGAACCAAAATCCTGCTTAATTCCAAACAGGTTACACACTGCCTTGAAGATATCAGCCGTAAAATGTGATCCTCTATCCGACGTTATGACACGGGGCACCCCAAACATGCAAATCCATCTTTCAACTAGAGTATCCACTGCTGTTTTTGCCTGAAACAATCCTCAAGAGGTACCAAAACAAAACATAGCGAGTCAAAATGTCTTGCATTTGAAGGATATAACGATATGGATGTGATGATGAAATGGGAAACGGACCCATGAAATCAACTTGCACCTGTTTATTCATATATTCCGGGAGCTCGCGGTTCTGAAAAGGGGCCTTCCCTGGATGCTTCGATCTTTTGTTTACTCCCACATGCTTCACATTTACTGAACATGTGCATGGACATCTGCCTTCATGCGAGGCCACCAGAAACTCTTCCGAGCTCTTTCCCATGGTTCAGATCACGACCCATGTGGGACCAACTCATTGGACTGGTCCATGAATCATTTGAAGTGCAATAGAGTCTTCATATCTTTAGGTATTACAGGTAGCCACTCTTCTTTCACGCCATAGGGATGTTCTTGTGAGCGTCTTCCTTTATAATTTATATAACACAGAATTCCATTGTTAGTAATTCCTAAACGGTTACCATATTTGGCAAGCTCATTCTCCTCTGACACACATCCTGGTGAACTCGTATTTTTCATAAAGTTCACTACTTCCCTGATCCCTTCATTGCAATGCTGTTTTTCTAACATTTCATTTGGATCCACAAATGCTGTAGCCCACTGCTGAGAAGATCCTACTGCTATACTCGCAATATGCGATACCAGATTTCCATCAGCACCAACTCTTGACAGATAATCAGCCATGGACATCACAGCACTGCGACCACTTTTATGAATTGGATTTATGTCAAACTGCTGAATTGTTTCATCCATCTCCCTCGACGTCCTCTCTCTTCTCTAATATCCAGGGTGTTTAGCCATCTTAATGCTGATGGTCCGTTATCAAATCAAACGGTGCAGAGGAGAGGTACATCCGAAACCTCTTTATTGCCAGGATAACCGCCAGTAATTCCTTTTCCGTCGTTGAATACCTCTGCTCGGATTTGGAGAATGTATGGTGGTAAAAGGCAATTGGTAACAGTTCCTTGGATGCTGACTTGTTGGCTAACATTGCTCCTGCTCCAACATCACTTGCATCAGTAATTAAAACGAACTGTTTGCTATAGTCAGGAAGATGGAGTGCTACAGCATTTGCTACCTGGTTTTTAAGCCTCTCAAAAGCCTCAACCATCTCGACCGACCAATGCAATTTCTGGTGTGGGTTTTTTTCCAAAGCCTCATACAGGGGGCTTAGCAGTCTGTGACATCCCTGCAATCCATTTTTGCACATAAGAAAATAAGCCCAATGGCCTGACGCAACTGCCTGACAGTCAAAGGCCTAGGAAGATTCCTCAGTTGATGAACTCTTTGCTCACTAATGCGAAGCATGCCATCACCAAACACGGAACCCAGATACTCCACTTCACGCACCCCAAATTTGTACACTTATTCGGGGCTAGCGCAAGACCAGCTTCACGAATCCTGCTCAACACATTTCTGAGCCTTGCTATGTGTTCTTCCATGTTGAACCCCAGACCAGTATGTCGTCAGAGATAACACAATGCATCCGTATAGTTGCAATCACTGAGTATTGTAGCCATCATCCGTTGAAACGTATAACCTGCCCCTTTCAGACCAAAAGGAGTTCTACCATGCCATTCAAACTGCCCCCATGGGACTACAAAGGCCGAGACCTCACAATCCTCCTTCCGAAGAGGCATCTGATGGTATCCAGACTTTGCATCTAGCACTGAAAAGTATTTTGCCTGACCAAGTCTATCAAGAAGATCCTCGACCACAGGAATTGGATGCAATGTTGCTGGCTGGGACACGCTATTTACTCCCCTATAATCAATAGCCAACCGAAGGCTTCCATCAGCTCGACGAGCGCAAACAATAGGAGCCGCCCAAGGGCTACATGATTTCTTTATTACACCCATATCCTGAAGTTTGCTTAGCTCCTTCTTGACTTCTGCCTCCAAAGCAAGTGACAACCGCCGCGGTCTATTTGCTATTGGTGCTGAATCTGGGTTAACTCTGATTGTGTGCTCCACCCCTACCTGTACCAGCGGCAGTGGGCCTCCATTATAGAAAACATTCTTGAACTCATGAAGTACCTTGTCCATTTCCTCTTTCTGCTCAAAAGTAAGCGACTCTCCAACGATGAAATTTCCTCTTTTCCCCTCATTGAACTTAAAAGGCTATGGTTGCCATCGTATCCTACCACACTGGCTCTAGTTCCCCAATCTCCTCTCCACTCTGCACAGTTTCGTGTTTATCCAATACATTTGCAACTCTCACATACATTTTCTTCTTGATTGAACCTTGGATGCAGCAATGAGGAGGGGCAACCGGAGAACCCTCAGGGCGTCGGGGACACAACAGATACTGCTCATCTGGAACCATCCCATCAGCTGAGCAGCATATAAATAATTCTGTCCTAGGAGGTATCACAACTGCATTCTCAGCTCTAACAATGAGCTTCACCACTCCATCAGAGCATGATTTATGTGATTGTGTCCTTTCCCCAGTATTCAATGGCAATGATAAATTTATTGAATCCACTCGCAACCTCCCTTTTGTCAAATCTAGAGTGACTGTGCCAAGTTTTATCCACAAGTCCATCCCAAGTATCACTCTAGTAACAAGTTTAGATACCACAATGAACCTATGTTGTCTCACTATGGTTTTGCCTAGCTTTACATCCATCCGAATTTCTCCCTGAATTTGAAGTTCTTCACTGCTCGCTCCGCAAGCTGTAATATTACTTGAGCTGACAAGAGATTTCTGAGCATCATTCAAGATATCCTCAGAAACTAAAGAATAATCACTTCCGGTGTCCACCAAAGCATTATACTTAGTTTTCATCATCTCCACAGTAATGTAATTTGTAATATTTTTCAATACCCGAGTTGCTGCTCGGCTGGAGAGCACATGCCGATATCTCATTTGACCGTTCACCTTTGGCTGCACCAAAGCCACAGTGCGTTGGAAAGCGGGAGTAGAATCCATTTGTACAGACTGCTCCAAGCTCCCGTGTGGAGCAGTCCTCACTGAAAATTTCTTCTTTGAACCTGGGGGGGGAGGGTACCAAGCAGGATTTTCATCTCTCCTTCGAGCACATGCCTTCCATCCACCCACATGTGTCATTTTACAATAATAGCACTTAAATTTACGAGAAGAATAGGATTCCCTCTTCTTGCTGCCCCATGATCCAGCATTTCCTCGTACAGTTGCAACCTCCATAGTTTCCGGTGTGTCCTCCATCAAACAAACATTGGACGTACCCTCAATTTTATTCACATGGGCACTGGGATTCCTAGGTCCTGTTGCTTTAGTTGCTCGTTTAGTAGACAACGCTGCCAATGCAATTTTCACCACCTCATCATACGACTTGGGAGTCTCCTCTGACTCCATCCACTTCTCTCTAATCAACTGGGATCGAACATCTGCATCGTGCAACCCTGAGAGAAATCGCCATACAACACGCTTCCGTACAATATCAGCGGGTTCTTTAGCAAATGCTTGACCTGCCAACAGTTGCAAACGAGTCATATAATCACTCAGACTCTCACCCTGCAACTGTATAGATTCCTCAAACCTCAGAATCCTTACTTCAATTGCATCCGCCGTGAGAATACGCTGCGCAAGTCTGTCCATAATTGCAACATCGTCCTTACCCCACTTCAGGGTCCTGTAGCGCCTGTTTGCTCCACATAGTTTGGCTGTTGGTCCCCTAATTTTAATCTCAGCATGAGGGCCCGATATCCTGCGTCGCGCCAAGACGGTACCCCTCGTAGTAAGTTTGCTTGCTTGACTAAAGAGAAATGCGATGAAAAGGACTGCCAAGACATTGGAGACACATCATCCCCAAAAGACACACTCAGCATAATCTCCTTTGCAACAGCGTTATGTTCGGTAGGCGTGGATTCTGACTTGCTGCCACCAGTCATCTCAAACACACCAACAAGAAACAAAAAAACAATACATCTTTTGTTTCATGTTCCTGTTGGATACAAATTTTTTCCGTCGTTTCTGCCAGCATATCTCCACACATACAGAGAGAGAGAGAGAGAGAGAGAGAGAGAGAGAGAGAGAGCGAGAATCATCCTCCCTCTTTTGAATTCCTTTCACTTTTCCGTCTCCATTATCGACTGCATCGGGCCATATGCATTCAAGGCTGCTGACGCTGCTTGTGCAAGCACTACAGGTTCACACACATACACAAGCACGCACGCACTATCTGCTTGCATACGTTTCGTTTACCTCGGATGCTCTCCTCAGAGGGAGCAGATTCTTCTTTTCGGTTTCTTTCGGATGTTGGAGTGACGCTTCGCGTTTAGTAGACAGGTGGTTTGGGGCGCTTTGCTGGATCAGTATATATATATATATATATATATATATTATACTGTATATATATATATATATATATATATATATATATATATATATATATATATATATATATATATATATATATATCTATATATATATATATATATATATATATATCCTTTCAGCTGGACTAAGTGTACTGTGGGAATTACTTAAGAATCTATGCAGCGTCCCTTTGGCCAAAAGCTGCAACGCGTTCCATTCCTTTTACTGCACTTCAGTTCATATTCTCTTTCTTCCAACTTACTTTCCTCAAACCTCTCCTAACAATTGATTCATGGTGAAATTGGGAGGTTTTCTTCCAGTTACACCTTTCAAACCTTTTTGTCATTTCAGTTTCAGTGCTGAATGACCTCATAGGTCCTTGCGCTTGGCCGTTGGTCTAAAGCCTTTATTCTATTCTATTCAGATTGTTTAATTTGGAATTCTCAGAGGTCTTCTTGTGTTTCCAAAAACGTTCTTAACCTGCCGCTTTTCTAGAGACGTGTCAGTCATCCCTGAAGGGGCTGTTATCTAATAAAGAAAAAGTTCTTTCTGATCTTCTCAGTCCTTCACCATAATAAAATAAAATAAAAAACGACAAAATATCAGTCTCTTGATGCTGACGAATTCAGGGTCAAAAAGTCCTGATAATTCTTTCCCCGAGGAAATTTCTGACGACTCTTCAATTCTGGAAGTGTTACTTTGTGTCTGAGGTAAACAGGTTTAATGAGATGCCATACTTTGCATAGAATGATATCTATGCAAACTGGGTCTTGACAAATGACCTGTTCCCTCTCCAGCGCCGTCTTTTGGAGAGAACCAAAATATTACTCCTTTCACGGATGCCACGATATTATAAAATGTCCAAGTATGTAAACTTGCATGTATCTTAAATATGAATTTGGGTGTATGAGATGTCTGAAAAATACAAACAATAAAAATTGCTATTTGATCATTGCATACATGTTCCTATTCAACATCACACAAGGTCTTTAACTGCTTCCTTATTAGTCATTGTCTCTTTATTAGGTCCCCTATACGCATATAGCTTCCTTCTCTATCTCCATAATATATTGATTCAAACTTTATCAGAGTTAAATACCATCCTATTTACCTCTGCCCAATCATATACTTTGTTAAGGTCTCTTGTAGATATATATATAATATATATATATATATATCCTATATATATATAATATATATATATATATATATATATATATATAGTATCTGTTTATGAAACTTCAACTAGAATAGCATGCGTTTATTTGATCGATATTTTCCATTATTTTTTTTATTTTAAGATTATCTATTTTTTGCTCATCTATAGAAGTGCATGCTTAAATAACTCTCTCTCTCTCTACAAAGAGACCTTAACAAAGTATATGATTGGGCAGAGGTAAATAGGATGGTATTTAACTCTGATAATTTGAATCAATATATTAGGAGATAGAGAAGGAAAGCTATATGCATATAGGGGACCTAATAAAGAGACAATGACTAATAAGGAAGCAGTTAAAGACCTTGGTGTGATGTTGAATAGGAACATGTTATGCAATGATCAAATAGCAATTTTATGGCAAAAATGTAAAGCAAAAAATGGGAATGTTGTTACGGCAATTCAAAACAAGAAAAAGCTGAACACATGATTATGCTTTATAAAATGTATGTTCGTAGTCCACTTGAATATTGCAATATGATATGGTACCCATACTACCATTGCACAAATAGAGAGTGTACAAAGGTCCTTTACAGCTAGAATAGAAGAAGTTAAGGATCTTTACTACTGGGAGAGACTACAATTTTTATAATTATATAGTCTAGAAAGGAGAAGAGAACGCTACATGATAATTCAGGTATGGAAATATAGATAGAAGGAATTGCCGAAAAAACATCATGGAGCTAAAAATATCAGAAAGAGCAAGCAGAGGTAGATTAATAGTGCCCAAAACTATACCAGGAAAACTAAGGAAAGCACACAGGACATTAATTCACTACGCAACCAGCATCGACAATGCAGCGTCTATTCAGTGCGTTGCCAGGGTCATCTGAGGAATATAACAGGATTTGTGAGCGTAGATGTGTTTAAGAATAAACTCGACATATATCTAAGCTGCATCCCAGACCATCCAAGATTGGAAGGTGCAAAATATACCGGAAGATGCATTAGCAATTCTCTGGTAGACAGTAGAGGTGCCTCACACTGAGGGATCTGGGGCAACCCGAACAAGATGTAAGGTTTGTAAGGTCTCTCTCTCTCTCTCTCTCTCTCTCTCTCTCTCTCTCTCTCCCAGTTTTCCTGTGGAACTGAGGGTGAACCGACACGGAGTGCCTGAAGTTTGCGACTTTCAGCGTCGTCTTTCAGTCGTCAAATTGTGTCAGTCGACTTCCTATATAATCTCTTGTGACAGGGAATCTGTCTGTAAGTAAAAGTTCTTTGTTCAAGGACCTGTGACTCAGTTTGGATTTACATGAAGCAAACTCGTGAAAAAGATTAAAAATATCATGATTGGAAAAGTAAATCCACAATAATATGTCTGATCTTGTTATTTAAAATACAAAGCAGAAAGCTTTTATTTTAAATGAAATAATTTGCTGTCAGTTATAAGAGATTATAACAGAGAAAGGTGCATAGTAACCACCAAAATAATAAGTCTAATCCACCTCTGATACTGTCGCTGCCTCATCTTCTTTCGTTCAGGTAACAAGGGACACATCCGTGTCCCTTGTTGCAGGCGCCCAAGCTGCTATGGACAACAGATCAAACGATTCAAGAAACGAACCGCCACTTCGATTAGGCGATTAGCTGGTTGCCGTTGGAGAACGAGGGGATAACGTGAAGAGCCAATCACATCATCAAACAGGCTATTTGTAAACGAGTCAAAAACAAAGTTCTTGTATGGTCACTGTTGATAATTGTATTCAGATTGACAAGGATGACCGTGCAGGTCTTCGAAAGCTTTCTGCTTTGTATTTTAAATAACAAGATCAGATTTTATTGTGGATTTACTTTTCCATTTATTTTATTAACTCATGTGATTATGAGGTTTCTTTGAATATCATGATTAGCAAAAAATGTAAAGAATACTTTTCCAAACATATTCAAAATGAAATAAGGAACATTACTGGGAGAGAAATCCACGCAATTATAATGGTGGAAAAAGAGGGAAAGGAAAATGATACGAGAGAGAGAGAGAGAGAGAGAAAGAGAGAGAGAGCGAGAGAGAGGAGAGAGAGATGATGCAAAAAAACAATATTTGATTCATGGAAATGAAACTGGGAAAAAACATTTGTTTTTTTCGTTTTGGTAAATTGATAGAACTCTTGTCGATGTGTTTTGTGCTGAAATATGGAAAACGTGAAATTAATGATAAGATAAAGTGTGTGTGATGTAGAAGCTGGCTTTATTGTACGTACGGCTTGTTATAATTTTCTTAATGGCTTTTCCCTTCATGATATGAGCGGTCTTCCATCAGCTGTGAGTCAATGATCCCTCTCCTTTGCACCAGAACCATTATTATGAAAAATGAGCCCCATCAGATATGCAGTCATTATTCGTTTCCTTTTAATCTACGTAAAAGAAATTATTTGTAAAGGTGACAGAATGACTTCATCTGGGACTACGTTTTGTTATTGACGTCAGTCCTCCGTCTGTGGAATGTCACCTCCGTTTCATGATGATTTGTAATTGAATGATTGGAAGTAAATTTTTTCGTCTTATAGTATAATTATGTTCTAATCAAAATCTGTGTCATTTAGGGATCATTGTTTTATGTATCAGTAATGGTCTACTTCAAAGCAGGTGAGTGGCGCAGTGTTTGTGAATGATTTAATGCCGTGGTAATAATAATAATAATAATAATAATAATAATAATAATAATAATAATAATAATAATAATAATGTATAAGCAGGAAGCAAATCTTCTCGGATACATGTCTTATCAAAAAGAATGGCAGAGTTAATTGAAGAGTTTTCTCTTTCTGATAATTCGTTTTTTCATAATTTTCGACACTTAAGTAACTGTCCTATATTCAAGGTGCTATTGCGTCAAGGTCTGGTATGACCAATACTAAAATATATGAAATATATATATATTTTATGGCTGTATTATAATATATATTTGGAGACTTCAACGGGATTACAGATGGTAATCAACGATTTTGTTGCGGAGATCACCATCTACAATCCCGTTGTCGTCCCCGAATATATATTGAAATACAGACATAATAAAATCTATATATTTCATATATTTTAGTATTGGTCATACCAGACCTTAACGCAATAGCACCTTGAATATAGGACAGTTACTTAAGTCTCACAAATTATGGAAAACGAATTATCAGAAAGAGAGAAAACTCTTTATAGATAAATTTAGTTAAATCTGCCATTCTCTTTATAATAGAATAATAAAATAATAATAATAATAATAATAATAATATAATAATAATAGATAGGTAAAAAAGAAAAATAAGAGAAGGAGGAAGCCATCACCATAAAAAGGAATGTTTACTTTCGCCGCAGAAAGAATTTCCCTCCATCGGGATATTGAAACAGCTGTCTGGAAGGGCCGCCAGGGAAACCCACCTCTGTTCTCTCCTTCAATAAGGATCAATTCAGAAAAAAAGTGATCACACACCAGTTCCTTTATATTAGGTTTCTATTTATTTTCTTTTCAAGAGTTTCATCAAACATGGATGCCGAAAAATATTCATTGTTTTACTTTTAGCTTCTAAAAATAATCTTTTATCAGTTTTTAATTTTTCAACAACAGTCGTAATATTTCTGTTTGGATTTTAAATATTGAAATATTATTTTACTAATTTATATATGTCCATATATATATATATATATATATATATATATATATATATATATCATATATATATATATATATATATACATACATACTACATACATTCATATCATCATACGTACTATATATAATATATATATATATATATATATATATATATATATATATATATATATATATATATATATATATATATATATATATATATATATGTATAACAGAATCACGAAAGTTAGGAACGTGATAAATCCATAAATAAAGATAAATGCCACGAAGGAAAAATAAACGAAGGAGTCTGCGAGATCTTTCGGCTTAAAAGCCCTTTACTGGAGCAGATACTGACAAAAATACGAGAAAAGACAATACAAGAAGGTTCGTATAACTGACAGATAGGGATTATAAAAGGATTAGTGCCTAGAATCCGACACACCTGGAAGATAAGAAACCTTCCCAAACAAGCATAAACAAAGGGTGCAATTAAAGGTTTAAGACAATCATCTCAGATACAATCTCCAGACAATTAAAGGATTATAGGTGACAGCTATACGGAACCTGGTAAACAAAAACCATATTCACAAAACATGACAGACATACATTACAATAAAATTTTTAATAACTCTAAGGCAACTGATTTTTATTTAAGTCAGTAATTATATATTTGAGGTCATTCTTAAAACATGTTACAAATACAAGGGTCTAAATGAAAAAAGGCCACGACTAACATTGAAATTACAATGAAAAGAAAAGTAAGTTGTATTAAAGCAGATTCTAAAAGATTTCGTGATAAGACATCTCTTGACCGTGCAATTACTGAACTGTCAATCCAATTTAATTCCGGTGGTTGTTTTCACTTAAATGAATAAATAATGCATTGGATTTTTGCCCAGTTTTTACAGAGTATTATGCTGGCTTAGCCTTACTTCTAAGCCTTTGCTGGACTGTCCGAGATAAAATGAGGGGACAATCCATACATGGAATTTTATATATTATGTTGTTGCTTTCTCTGGGGCCATTTTTTATTAACATTCTTTTTAGTGTGTTATTATAGGAAGAAACAAGGTTGACATTAAAAGCTTTTAACAATGGTTTAATGGTTTCAAATCCGTTTGCCTTATTTTAACGGATTTGAAACCATTAAACCATTGTTAAAAGCTTTTAATGTCAACCTTGTTTCTTCCTATAATAACACACTAAAAAGAATGTTAATAAAAAATGGACCCAGAGAAAGCAACAACATAATATATAAAATTCCATGTATGGATTGTCCCCTCATTCTATCTCGGACAGTCCAGCAAAGGGCTTAGAAGTAAGGCTAACCCCAGCATAAATACTCTGTAAAAAAACCTGGGCAAAAAATCCAATGCATTATTTATTCATTTTAAGTGAAAACAACCACCGAATTAATTGGATTGACAGTTCAGTAATTGCACGGTCAAGAGATGTCTTATCACGAAATCTTTTAGAATCTGCTTTAATACAACTTACTTTTCATTGTAATTTCAATGTTAGTCGTGGCCTTTTTCATTTAGACCCTTGTATTTGTAACATGTTTAAGAATGACCTCAAATATATTAATTATGGACTTAAATAAAAATCAGTTGCCTTAGAGTTATTAAAAATTTTATTGTAATGTATGTCTGTCATGTTTTGTGAATATGGTTTTGTTTACCAGGTTCCGTATAGCTGTCACCTATAATCCTTTAATTGTCTGGAGATTGTATCTGAGATGATTGTCTTAAACCTTTAATTGCACCCTTTGTTTATGCTTGTTTGGGAAGGTTTCCTATCTTCCAGGTGTGTCGGATTCTAGGCACTAATCCTTTTATAATCCCTATCTGTCAGTTATCGAACCTTCTTGTATTGTCTTTTCTCGTATTTTTGTCAGTATCTGCTCCAGTAAAGGGCTTTTAAGCCGAAAGATCTCGCAGACTCCTTCGTTTAATTTTTCCTCGTGGCATTTTTATCTTTATATATATATATATATATATATATATATATATATATATATATATATATATATATATATATGATAATATATTATATATATATATATATAGCTACAAATGTCCTTTAATATCTATTTCGCTCTACCTCGGAATTAATATATTTTCATATATGTTTAACCGAGGGGGAATTTATTAAGCGATAATAGAATTGGCGGCCGGCAGGCACGAACCATCAACCTCTCAATTCCAGGACTGGCAGTGAACGCCTTAGCCAACCTCACCACCGCAAGAGATATAAGTTTATGCCGCCTCCCATCTCAAATACCTACCGCGCTTCAGGTGTTTTTTGTTTTGGAGACTGCATCAACCCCATCTCGTCCTCGGTAGCGTGGTAGTGCTTTTGCCCGCACGTAGTCATTATATAAGTCTATCACATTACCGTGATTCATATACATATATCGAGCTACAAATGTCCTTTAATATCTAATTCGCTCTACCTCGGAATTACTATGAGATTCACGGCCTCTGTAACTCGGTTTTTTCGCAATAACTTTTTATCTATGCATTTCATAAAATATAACGCTTATTCAGAATACATATTATATCAACATCAAATTTTGAGTGTATTCTGTACTACGTAGGTTGAATAAATTGGTACTTAATAATGGAAAAGTGACCTTTTTGAAGACGGGCCAACTTATCAGAGAAAAGGTTTCGAACGCACTCGTTACGTAATTTATGACATTATTTCTTCCCTCTTTCTCGATGGATGATTGGCTATACGTAACGAAGGCTAAACCTCTGGCAACAATGACATACAAATTTAAATACAAGCAAAGCAGTACACCTTTATGAACTCTGGAAACCTCCCACTGATAATTGTCATAATGAACAAACCAAATCAAAATATGTTAATAAATACAAAAATACTTCGATTATTAGTCTAACTCCTAAAACCCAAAATAAGTTTCCAAAGAAATTACAGTCTACTTTATAGGTCACAATCAGATTGACAAGATGTAGGGAATAGTTGGTAATTAACACAAAAAAAGTAGTTAGACAAGCTTGATTTGATAACGCTATACCAATGTCAAGCAACTTTTATTTATTGGCTATCTACCTATTTACTGAAAAAAAATAGCCGGTACCGTATATTGGCTTTAAACCTTCACCAATAATTATCGTCAGAATGGTGACTTCATGAGGCTCCACCCACTTTCGCCTCGTTATAATTCAGGATAACACTGAAGGCTACCATGGGCATTGTTGGATTAGAA
>NC_061095.1:59126444-59131444 GCF_015104395.2 Macrobrachium nipponense | reverse complement strand
ATCCAATATAGGTTCCTCGATTACATCGAGGACAAGTAAACTTGTAAATGACACATGAGGTCATCAATGGCTCCAAACGGTCCTTGAAGTTGAAAAGGACCTACCGATATTCAGTGGGTTTGTAGGTATAATTTTGATTTTCATAGGCAGGGAGATGACCAGACATTAAAGCGTGGAGTTCCTTATATAAACGTTGTATTGTGAATAAAAGGAAGGCTAGCATAGAACGGTAATTTAGGAAACGTGAGGAGTAAGATGACGTGGAACAAAAATATTATTTAAAAATTTGGAGACATGCTTAAAGAACAACTGGGTGGGAAAGCAGTTGCTGTTAAAATATTTTTGCAAGAAACGTGACTTCATGTGAAAAGATTGCCAACTAGAAGACAAAGCAAAGGCTCGTGAAGCATGGTTAATAAGGCATTTATCTAAAATCAAGAGAACAAAAAACTATAAAATTGTACCAAGACCAGTGAATGTCTTTTCTAAAAACGGAAGTTGAGAAGCCATGGGAGGAGCGTTTGGTAATTAAAATATCTAAAAAAGGCAACTGAGTTGTTGGTTTCGTGTTCAATGGTGAATTTGATGTTAGGGTGAAATGAGTTGATGAAAGTTAAAAAACCTCTCGGCGTCAAACGACTTCTAAAGAGTGCAAACGTGTCGTCAACGTACCGTTTATAAAAAAGTGGATGGTAACTAAGGGGACAAGAATCAAGCATTTGCTCTTCCAGCGAGCACATGAAGATACCGGCAAAGATGGGTCCAAGAGGAGAGCCCATAGCCATACCATCAATTTGCGAGTAAGACAACCATTAAAAACAAAAACGGTGTCCCGCACCGCCAGATCTAAAAGTTTCCTAAAATCATTCTTACAGAACCCATTAAAAAAGAGACTCATCCGTAGGAAAAAGTTTACTTAAAATTATATCAATGGTCTGTTGTACAGGTACATTTGTAAATAATGACTCTACGTCATAGCTTACCATAATAAGGTCCGAGTCTGAGCAGGAATGGAATTTTTGAACTCGTATGAATTCTTTAGGTTATAAGAATTTTCAGCTAAGGGGGCAAAGCATGGGAACTAGATATTTTGCCAGTTTGAATTGGCGTTATTATAAGACGCTAAGATAGGACGGATAGGAACATTATCTTTGTGGGCCTTCGGAAGGCCGTACATTAAACCATACGATGACCCCGAGCTGTATAGGGCACTGATAGGTATTTTCAGTAATAATGCCACGGTCTTTTAAGCTTTTCAGAAATCGGTTAATACGATCTTCTATTTTAAACTCAGTGTTGAAAACTCAGGAGTTCCCAACTTCAGGAACTTTGAATTATCATTTAAAACAAAATTGTTTCCACCTTAGAAATATAATCATCCTTGGTTGAGAATAACCAAACTCCCTTACCCTTGTCTGGACGGGTAATAATAATGTCCTTATTTTTTGCAAGCGATTGAGAATATTCATGTCTTCCTTTTTAAAAAAAGGAAAAGCCCAATATGTAGACAGTTTAGTATAAGTTTTATGTGCTAGGGCCTTGAAGTTTAGATCGAAAGTTAGGGACATCAAGGTTGAGATCGAGGTTGATCAATCTGGAAAGAGGAACTCTAGACTTCCAAAAAACTGTACAAATGAGGGTCTGTAACATGGCAAAGCAAAATCCAAACCAAGAGAACGGAGGATTCCTCTCGTTTCGATAGGGAGTAGTTGGAGAAATTTAACACAGTTTATAGTTCTTGCTTAAATTTAGGAACAGAAACACCTATTTTACGTAGTTTCTCTCGTGAACCTCTTGGACATGGAAAACAAAGGAATTTATACATTTATTAAACAGGCAAGTGAAAATGTAACGGTCGAGGTTAGATAGTTCGTTAGTAACACTTTCATAGAGAGTATGATTAGCAGTGGACAGCTTGTTAATAGTATTTTGTTTACAAGAAATCTCCATATTGAAAAGGGTAACAATGGACTCGGAATAGAAATGAGTGTTATACAAGGATTTCTTATATAATTTAAATTTAACAAAATCCAGAATCCTTTATGGCAGCAGACATCACACCTCACATAGCAGACTGACGAGAGGAAATTTTGAGAAAGAATTGCTGACATCAATCAAGAGAACAAATAAGCATCGAGGAAAGACCACTGTGAATATCTAATTTGCAAATAGCCATTCGACAAAGATGCAGAATATTAGATGATAAAATATATTGCCAAACAAAAAAGGATTGGGCTAAGAGATATATTTACCTAAAAAGAAGCAGAAACGTAAATAACCTCAGTAGGATATATATTTAAAAGAACAGAATTCACTGTCATGCTATTAAACTAAGCCAAAGCAGATCCCTTCGGTGAAACTGCATAATCCATAAAAAGGATTTTTATTACGGACAATAACCCAAACCAACATCGAGCTCAGATACATAATTTTAAAGGACTATAAAATGAAAATAAATATTAAGACAGAGCGCAACTGGGAGGTTTTATTTCGGTCTCAGAATGAGGTCAGTCTCGTTCCTCGCTGTTTAATGCTCTTTCACCGCCAAGGGAGCTAGACTCTTCTACCCTTTTTAATCATTCAGCATTCAACTAGTTCTGAAGCCTCTTCTTCTGGAGAAAATTTACATAGGGGCCACTGACTCGAAATTCAAGCTTCCAAAGAATATGTCGTATTCAACACTAAGGAGAAAATGGTGTAATATTTAATTATTTTGCATATTAACATTATTTTTTTTGATGAATTCAGTAAATATCAGTGAGATAAGTTTTTATTTTGGGTCACTAACTTCCCCAAGAGGGTATGAATGCACCCAGTTTGATTCATGTACCATTTATACCAACTACGGAAATAAAATATGTTTAGATTCCCGCTCTGGTAAAACAATTCAATGTTAAGCAGCTTCATTTCACGTGAACGAAGACATCAGACTCTAGAATGAGATCATTCAACAACGTTCCATTAAATAAAGAAGAGACTTGGATTAATAAAAAAATATATTCCTTAAATTCAGAATTACATTTGTATCTAGTAGCGAATATTTTGGTGCTGAACTGCCAGATCCCCAAAAAATAAGAAAAAATAGCTTGTGTAGAAATTAGCTTCAGTCATAAAAAACATCAAACTAAAATAAACTTGTTTTGGGAGTCGACTTGAATCTCTGTCGATGGCTTAGCGGATAAGTCATTTTCATCTCCGTATCAAACCCATCCATCAAGGCGCAATTTCGGATCATAATCAGAATTTTTAATGCTTATTATTTGGAAAACTGTAGTGATATCAATTCCAATTTATACCGAAATGTATTTAAATAAATGGCGAATCTATCTGCATATGCAAATAACAAACTCCGAACGCAAAATACAAGATTTGGTTTGTTATCAGGACAAAACTCTTTTGGTAGGTTTTGTTATCTTGTTAAAAAATGTATATATATGGCATAGATCTTGCGGGAGTGAGGGTTATATTTTACACAGATCTCGCAAATGGCTGTTGGATTACCATATATTGCAAATAACTTACACCAAAACTGAATTAACAGCTGTACTTAATATACAAAAAACACTAGGGTAAATCTGACGTTATTTCATCCCCTAAGTTTTTTCCGTCTAATTTATATTTTTTGGGGTCTTTGTTTAACTGTTGCCCTTATCATCTACAATTTGGTCCATTCCGGAGAGAGAGAGAGAGAGAGAGAGAGGGTGGGGGATGGTATCATTCATTAAATAATAGTTTAAATTGCCTTCAAATCGTTTTATATGTTTTCATTTCTTAGTCGATTCCTGACGGAGAAATCTGACCTGAGGATGAAAACCATCTTTGATCTCTCTCTTGTGAAGGATTCTGTAAACAGGATATCTTACGACTCACTCTGTTATGTTTCTTAAAGGTACATCTAAATTCAGGGTGATGAAAGTTAGAAATGGTCTGGAAAGCCTTTTATGCACAATGCAAAAGATAATCTTGAAAGTGTGAGGTCTAAATGAAGATGCCGATTGTTTTTCTTTAAGCAGAATGAAAGTCTTCTAGTATGGATGATGACACCTCTGGGCTTTCCTCCTCCTGCGCATTCCAGCAGATTCCTTCCTCTGTGGCTCTTTCTGTCTCTCTTTGAAGATATCCATTGCTGCGAAATATGAATCTCTCTCTCTCTCTCTCTCTCTCTCTCTCTCTCTCTCTCTCTCTCTCTCTCTCTCTCTCTCTCTTAGTAGATAGACAGATCACGAACTTCGTAAAAGTTCAGAAAGGTCTTCAGGGAATCTGGGAACGTAACTTCAAGTTCGGTGGCAAATAGCAGTAATGGATTTGATTCATTTATTATGCTGTGTTAAATATAATCACCAATTACATTTTAAGGGTTGAATGAGCAAATTACCTTCATTAGCCATTAAGTTCACCACTTCTCTTTCTCCTAATATAAATGTTAAGGTTAATTAGTCAATCAGCAACCCGTAATTTGTTAATAACTTCTTAATGTCATTTAAATATTCAAGAGTGGCTTGTTCTTAATTCCTAAACATAAAGAATGAAATAATTCATATTTTCCTACAATGTATATTACCATTGTCATCTCCGTCAGCCTCCTTCAAGTCCAGTCCAAAGTGAAACTGAATCTGTTTTAGTTTTAAATCTAAGAAAGGAATTCTGGTTGATGCTGCGTCAGAAATACCCGGGAGCTGCCATCACAAATAGATGGAACTATATTCATGTAATTTAAATGTAATTCAAGTGGAGTTGGAAAGGGAATGTTATTCATTACTCAGGGAAAATATCGCAGTCATATTTCCGCCATTGACGCAAAATCCCTAAAGGCAGACATAAAGGTAAGGACAGAGCTGAGGTAAGAACATAGGTGGGGGTCAGGGCAAAGGTGAGGGTAAAGGTAGGTGAGAGGCAAAGTCAAGGTAAAAGCAAGGTCGAGGATCAGGGCAGAAGGAAGGGGACCGAAGGACACCAGTCCATCCAGTCTCCCTCCTTCGAAGTGACATTTACACCAGGAC
>NC_061095.1:59103944-59121444 GCF_015104395.2 Macrobrachium nipponense | reverse complement strand
CCAGAATTATTGTTGTAGAAATAAATCTTACTTTACTGGAAGTCATGACACCTTCTAATTACGAAGTATTGCGGTCGTTGTGCTGAAGTATTTGACTGTACTCGAGAAAATTCAGACGGTAATGATGTTGTCTCTCTCACGGAGAGAGAGAGTGTGTGTGTTTAATGATTCGGTCTCTTTTTCTTACATGCAGTTATAGGAAACTCGTGACCTCAATAGCGATATATATGCTTAAAAAATCACAGTAGATGCACGTGACTTAATAAATAAGCGAATTCCACAGGAAAATGATAGTCAGAAATCCAAGCGCTTTCGTCTTTACTCAGACATTGTCAAGGAGTTAATGAGGTACAATTGGAGAGAAAGATCTCAGGTACAACACAAGATCAAGAATACCAGATGGTTAATTGTCAAAAGGGTAAAAATTAAAAGAGATAATCCAGGATTATTGGATATCACACGGTCACAAACCTAAACAGATTGACCCTAACCGAAATTACAAAGTTTCTCTACAGTCCAAAACATGTAAAAACTGAATATATTAATTTTGTTGGTTATATTTATCTACAACTTTTTTCATTATGAAAGCATCAAGTTAAAATAAACCAAGACTTAAATTTAGAATTTCTATTATTTGACTTGATGAAACAAGATTCAATGATATTCCTTTTAACTGTGTCATTACATGGGATTAAGGCTCTTGCTTGACTCAGTTAATAGGATGGTCTAAATCTCTCATATGTAACGAATAATGCATTCGATTATTAATTTGCCCAGTTCTCACAGAATACTGATGCTGTTTGAGACGTTGTGAAAGAGATTTACCGGTTTGTCCGTAATAGACTTTATCACACTTTTTGCAAGGAATTTCATATATGCAGCCTGGAAGATCTTTAGGAGAATTTTTGATTATTAAACTCTTGACATTAATATTACTGAAAACAACATTTATGTTGAAAAGCTTTAAAATTCTAGGAATATCTAAAAACCTTTCATCATATGGTAATTTTAGAATGTTATTCTTACTAAATTCAAGTTTGTCATTAGTTGAATAAAATGTTTTTCTAGCTCTTTTCCATGCCGCATCTACAAAAGTCCTTGGGTATTTAAGTTTCATTGCAATATCATTAATAGTTTTAATTTCAGCGTCAATAAACTGCGGCCTACAGACACGTAAAGCCTTTAGAAACATCCCAGAAAAAACAGAGAATTTAACATTCTGATGGTGATTGGAGTAGTAATGAACAAAAGAGGCAATGTTAGTTGATTTTCGAAAGACTGAAAAGGTGAAATTTCTATTATTTCTATGGACAGTTACATCAAGAAAACTCAAATTACAATTTCTTTCTTCCTCTACGGTAAATTTTATAGAAGGGACTAAATTATTGAGATTATTAAGGAATTCCTGGAGGTTTTTGTGAACTGGCCAAATACAGAAGATATCATCCATATATCTAAACCAAATAACTTTTTGGGGCAAAATTCTTGGTAAGAGTTTTGTCTCAAAAATTCCATGTAAATATTGCTAAGGACAGGAGATAAGGGATTACACATAGCCATGCCAAACTTTTGTACAAAAAATTCCCCATTAAAACAAAATTTACTATCTTTGATCATAAACTTATGAGACTAATGAGGTTTGCCACACTTAAGGGAATGTCATGGCGTTCTAATTCCTACTTCAAATATTCAAGTAAGTCATCTACAGGCACTTTTGTAAATAAAGAGACAACATCAAAACTAACCATATTAAAATCAAAATTCAAATTTAAACTATTCAATTTGTTTATAAAATCAACATTGTTTTTAACATTCGTGTTAGAAATGTTTCCTACCAAAGAAGTAAGAATTTTTACAAGCCATTTAGATAAATTATACGTAACTGAGCCCACTGAACTAATGAATTGTCTGATAGGGTTATTGATTTTATGTGTCTTGACTAAACCATACATAAGGTAGGGAGGTGCCATTGCGGTGTGTAAACTGTTTAATTAAATGGTCCAAGCCCTTCAAAATGGATTTAATTTGTTTATTAAAATGGGAGTTCACTGTCTGTGTAGGGTCAGACCTCAGTTTCGTATAAGTATCAGTATCATTTAGCATTGTCATTATTTTACTTATACGTATAGTCACTTTTATTCATTATTACCACTGGAGAAATCTCACGGGTACATTAGGGGGAGAAGGCTTACACATAGCACCATTCACAATACCTTTACAAATATTGATATCATCAGGGCATAGGTTTTGATTAAATTTTTTTAAACAACAAAAGGATTTTGAGATGTCGACACATTCCAGGTTACCATTAAATATATATATATATATATATATATATATATATATATATATATATATATATATATATATATATAGTATATATATATATATATATACTATATATATATATATATATATATTATATATATATATATATATATATTATATATTGGTTCAAAGAAAGTCTCCACAAACAACCAAGAATCCCATCTACCGCAAGCACTCAGAATTGTCACGGTTCATGCCCTCTCATTCTGGGGCAAATTCACCCTGTAATTACCCTGCAATAAATACCATTTTACCGACACGTGCGGTAATGTTCGATAATGGCGCAGATTGTGGTGGCCACCCATTCCATGATTCTCTGCCTAAAGTCTGGAGTGCATCTAACGACTGGGAAATGCGAACGTTTTTTAAAATAGTTCCTTTATTTGCTGTTTTATTTTTTCTGAAATTGAACGTGATAGCTGGGAAATGGAAAAACTGTTCCTTTTATTCTCTTGATTCATGTATTTGATCGAAATAGAAGTTAATAGGTGGTTCCATTGGATAAATGATTGAATATTCTCGCTGAGAAGCGTTCAGCCGATTGTAGGATGACTTTGTAGAATGTCGTCAAAGTACAAAGCACTGGTGCTAAAGTCTTAAATATCTACTCACACGCAATCATGGCAGACTCTGGTCGAGCATGCAAGTCTTCAGTTATGACAACAGGACATGAAATATGACATAGGTTACTTAGTTCAATGTTCTGTACAACGACGCTTTATGTTATGTCAGAAAATGGGCCTCTATGAAGGTTTCAGCGCTGTTCATGTTTATCTTGTGAAGAGTTTGCCACCGTGAATTGTTTACATAAAAGTGATTTTCATTTGATTTATAAATACATTTTTCTTCTCTTACTCAGATTCCCCATTAGTTAGATATTTCTGTTATGTTTCGTTTATTTGTTGGACGTTTTAACAAATTAATCCAAGTTCAGATAAAGACTGGACAACAGAGCAGTAACTATTTTCTCTCTCTCTCTCTCTCTCTCTCTCTCTCTCTCTTTTGGAAACATAGAGAAGAAATCAACAATCCGTAACGAAGCGAAAATATTTGTAAATTAAAATCCCAAATTTTATGCCCCGTAGGGAAGAGTGCCGTCAGTGCACCTCACGGTGCACTGTAGGCATTACTAGAGTTCTTTGCAGTGTCCCTTTGGACCCTAGATGCAACTACTTTCATTCCTTTTGCTGTACCTCCGTTCGTATTCTCTTTCTTTCATCTGACTTTACTTAATAAATGATTCATATTGCAACGGCAAAAGGTTTTCCTCCTGTTACGCCTTTTAAACCTTTCTACTCTCAAGCATTTCATCGCTGAATGATCTCGTAGGTCCCAACGCTTGGCCTCTGGCCTAAGTTGTGGATTCTATTCTATTCTGTCAATAAACTGTGTTAATTGTAAAAGATGACAACACTTCCGGACACCTGTACTGAGGAGGAGCACCGTTCAGGTGTTCGAAAGTCTTTGCTTTTATATCTTGCAAATGATACAGTTTATTGATATATTGTGGACTTTCAATATACAACAATCTAATCCCGACATCGTCAATTTCTTAGCAGGACGAGAATCATTGTCATTCCCGAAACCGATGACATTCGAGTGATCATATCAGGTGCAATTTAGAGCCATAACAACATCGGCGACTCAATAATTCCATTAGAAGCAGTTTCTGCTAATTGCCTCATCAGGTGAGGCACCGTTGCGGTAATTACTGATTTTGGAACGGAGCAATGGGAGGGCTGTTATGATACTGTGATTATGGTTGTCAACTGTGGCTGATATAAACACAAATTCTATTTTCTCTAGTCTTCATCAGCTTTGTATTTCTGTTCCAACGGAAACCCTTTTCAAATTCCTCACACTGAAGCTTTGATAAGAAGTTTTCGTCTCTCAGAGACACAAACTTCTTGAAACACCTTCCAAGGTGGAAATGGACAGCTGCCAAAATTCGAAATCACTTCCAAATATCAATTAAGTCCAGGCGATGATACTGACTTTCAATATTCAAGGAAATATGAATGAGTTAATGAGTTTTCGGATAATATGGATATATTCAGGAATACTTATCGGACCATATGAATGAAATCAGGAGCAGATTTCGAAAAATATGAATGAATTCAGCAGTAGTTGTACAGATTCCTTTTCCTGTCAACGGCTTGTCACTTTAATGTCAAGTCGGTTTCTTCACAATAATCAAATATTTTCTAAAAGGAAATGTCTCAATACAGGAACAAGCATTCCAAGATGCCTGTTGGAATTAACTTTGAACAATATTCTGAGAAATTCTCTCATAAAAGCATTCACGTTCTCTTATTGCAATGTTACCTCCAACTTATTCAACTTCCCCCGTGAAATAAATCCAGATTGAAATAATAAAAAAAAGAGAAAAAAGACAAACGGCAGTTTCACGTTGTTGTGATATTAGTTAAGGAGTTCAGTTAAGACACCAAAACAATATCACGTCCGAGGACCACAAGAGGAAAATTTTCCCCAAAAAACTTTTGTGGCGGAGTTTTTTTTTTTTTTTTCTGGACGAATTTGCAGAAGACCTCCGCTACTTAGGTCGGGGAACTCCCCTATGGGGGTAGTGCCGTCCGTGCACCTCTGGCGGTGCTCTGTAAGCATTACTTAAGTTTATTTGCAAGGTCCCTTCCATGGCCCCTAGCCGCGACCAACTTCCATTCCCTTTACTGTACCTCCGTTCATATCCTCTTCCTTCCATCTTGGCAGCCAATCTCGCTTAACAATTGATTGTTTGTGTAACAGGAGGTTTTCCTCCTGTTACGCATTTCATACCTCTGTAGTGTCAATTTCCTTTTTAGTGTGAAGCTCCGTTTTAGCGCTGAATGACCTCACAGGTCCCAGCTCCTGCCCTTCAGCCTAAATTCAGCAGAAAATGGAAAATGGAAAGATCAACAGACATTAAATAAATCTCAGACTCACGAGGATTTTCCTTCCGGAAAAATCAGCAGTTCATTTTTAAACCTCTTTTCTGAAATGTAACCTTCCGGGGTAACAAGGAAAAGTCAGATTTCCCTCGCATATTTGTCGAAATAATTATTCTGGTTCTGCTTCGTTAGCTGGGACTTAAATTTCCTTTGCTGTTGTGTGTGAAACGAACTGAGTTTTCTTGAATGGAAAATAATGATACATGTTGCTCATTGTTACTTTCATTATCATCAAGCAAAGATGCAAAGCATTCCTACCCTAATACAAATCTTCCATTTTAATAACTTTATTACGTTTTTATTTATTTATTAACTTAATTTTTTTATTTCTTTTTAAATAAGTGATCTCTTCTTTCTGTATTTCCTTTTATCTTCTGTTACTTATTTTTAATGAACGTCATATTCTTTGGAAGCTTAAAGTTCAAGTCAGTGGCCCCTGTGGTGAGCTTGTTCCATGTGAATTGGGTTCTTCATCTTCTGAATAATAATAATAATAATAATAATAATAATAATAATAATAATAATAATAATAATAATAATAATAATAATAGTAATAATGTATGGTAAGAGCATCAAGGAAATAGATACCCTAATCCAGTCTGTAAGGATTGCATCTGGGGACATCAGGATGGAGTTTGGTTAATAGAAAAATGTGCCTTAGTCAACATACAAAAGGGCAAAGTAACAAGAACTGAAGGGATAAAGCTACCAGATGGGAGCAACATCAAACACATAGATGAGACTGGATACAAATACCTGGGAATAATGGAAAGAGGGGATATAAAACACCAAGAGATGAAGGACACGATCAGGAAAGAATTTATGCAGAGACTCAAGGCGATACTCAAGTTAAAACTCAATGGAGGAAATATGATAAAAACCATAAACACATGGGCAGTGCCAGTAATCAGATACAGCGCAGGAATAGTGGAATGGACGAAGGCAGAACTCCGCAGCATAGATCAGAAAACCAGGAAACATGACAATACACAAAGCACTACACCCAAGAGCAAATACGGACAGATATACATAACACGAAAGGAAGGAGGGAGGAGGACTACTAAGTATAGAGAACTGCGTCAACATCGAGAACAGAGCACTGGGGCAATATCTGAAAACCAGTGAAGACGAGTGGCTAAAGAGTGCATGGAAGAAGGACTAATAAAAGTAGACGAAGACCCAAAAATATCCACAGACAGGAGGTATGACAAAGGAACAGAGGACTGGCACTACAAACCAATGAACGGACAATACATGAGACAGACTAAAGAACTAGCAGCGATGACAGTGGCAATGCAAATGGCTACAAAGGGGAGAACTAAAGAAAGAAACTGAAGGAATGATAACAGCGGCACAAGATCAGGCCCTAAGAACCAGATATGTTCAAAGAACGATAGACAGAAATAACATCTCTCCCATATGTAGGAAGTGCAATACGAAAAATGAAACCATAAACCACATAGCAAGCGAATGTCCGGCAAAAGCCCTCCACTGGAGCTTGTGCAAGTGGAAATCGTACCCATAATCATAGGAAACACTAGGCACGATCCTAAGATCCCTGAAAAGGAATCTAGAAAAACTAGAGGCTGAAGTAGCTCCAGGACTCATGCAGAAGAGTGTGATCCTAGAAACGGCGCACATAGTAAGAAAAGTGATGGACTCCTAAGGAGGCAGGATGCAACCCGGAACCCCACACTGTAAATACCACCCAGTCGAATTGAAGGACTGCGATAGAGCAAAAAAAAAAATTAAAAAAAATAATAATAATACTAATAATAATAATAATAATAATAATAATAATAATAATAATAATAATAATAATAATAATAATAATAATAATAATAATAATAGTGTACGTAGGAAGCAGACCCTCTCTCAAGCATACTTAATTAAAAGTAATGGCTACTTCAGCCGCGATACACTTGTAGAGATTCTTCTCTATTTTCCGAATAGCGGGTTTTCCGTTCTATTTAAGCAGGCTAGTAGAGCGCCTATATAGGTCATAATCAAATACATTGTCACAATCGGTGTATATATTTGAATTTTACAGATAAACTATGATACCATAGTATCAAGCCATTAACGATATATATATATATATATATATTATATATATATATATATATATATATATATATATATATATATATATATATCTTTCTGAAGCAAGCGAGCTTTCGTCTGGTAGCTGCCAGAACATCCTCGGGCTTGGGAAGCTGAGGGTGGACTGATCTTGGAGCGGTGTCCGTCCTCTTTTATATTTGGGGTTGACAGCAGGGTCTGCCCCATGCTGATCTACTATTGGCTGGTGGCGGCAGGTCTTCGTTTTCATTAGCGGCTTGAACCGGGTCTCAAGCCACTTTCCCTGCGTTGATGGTTGTGATGCTGTAAGTCCTGCAGCCGCCTTGACCTCCTTAGCGGTGTGGTTACGTTGATGGGCATTTCGCTACGCTGCGGGACATCACGGCTAACTTGATTATGGTTGGCTGCAGGAGTATCTCGTTCGGGGGCGTTGTCTTTCGTAGTTGTCGTGCTCGGTGTGTCATTGTTGGTGGCAGGTCTTCTCATACTCGTAGGGAGGAGAAATTCTTCCTGCGTTGTATTTAGTGTAGGTTTTACTTGCTGGATGAAAAGCGCCTCCAGCAGGCGTAAACAACGACCATCAGGGGCCTTCCGATGATCTTCGTGTTTTGGATGATCATCATCCCGGGAGATGGCTTCTTGATGTTTGGTGGCGGGGCGTGATTCTTGATAGCCCCCTCTTGGGCGTGGCATGAGAGTCTCTTCAACAGACGCATGGTAGTCATACCAACATAGGCGCCGCTGCAACCACGGACTGGTCATGTATACTGGTACACCACATGCGTCTGCTTCAGGGGGTCTCGTACCTGTGGAGAGGGGTTATTTTTCATAATAAGGTCGCGCGTCCTCCGATTCTGGTAGTAAATAATCAGGTGGATATTTTTGGTGTCGTCGGTCGGGGGATACATTTTTCAGAAATAATTTCTTAACTGAGTCCTCTTCTTCACGGTAATGTGAACTCATGAAGGCTTTATTATACAGCTTGATATTATTGGGGGCCTGGGGTGGCGGGGTGCGGGCTCTCACTACCGTACCATTTCTCCAGGCTGTACGGACTTCTCTGCTTATTAATTTTATTTGAATACCCATTATTTACGAGTACTTGGGAGGCGCGGCCGAATTCCTGATGAGTGTCCTGCCAGGTCGAGCAGTGGGAGAGGGCCCTCCTGACGAAGGCCCTGACGGTCTTTGTGTAGACGGAAGTACGGAGGCCATCTTCCGTCTTACTCACAAGGACTTCGAGGAAGGGGAGCCAATCGTCGGTGCTGTATTCAACCGTGTAATTCAGCACGCTGCTGCTGTAAATGCCTGACGGAGGGCTTCTACCTCATTCTCGGCGTCGACTTGAACAAAGATGTTGTCGATATATCGTCCATATCTGCGGGGTGCTGCATCCTAGCGAAGACTTGTCATCCACGGCGCCTATGTAAAAGTTAGCGAAGAGTACCCCCGGTGAGGAGCCCATCGTACGCCGTCCTTTTGGCGGTACATCTGGCCACGGTGGGTGGAGAAGGGGCCTTCTTCGTGCAGATCTCCAGCAGCGTAAGAAGCGAGGCTTCGGGTATGTTGAGGGGCGCCGTCGACTGACTCCTGTAGACACGCTCAGGATGATGTCAATGGTTTCGTCGACAGGCACGTTCGTAAACAGCGACTCTACGTCCAGCGAGGCGATAATCTCGGTGCCAGGGGCGTCCTTGATGACTTCTAGGAATTCTACTGACGACTGCAGGCTGTACCGACTCTGGACGTAGGGGGTTAAACTTTGGTTACGACGTTTAGCCAAGGCGTACGTAGGGGCGGGCGTCTGGCTGATGATCGGCCGGAGGGGGTTTCCTGGTTTGTGAGTTTTTAATATTGCCTTATAGATAACCCAGGCTGTAGTCTCCTTGTATGGGCGGGAGGTGGACAGCGTTAGTCGCAGCATTCCACTACAAATGATGACCCCGTTGGCCTCCCTCTTGATGTCGTCTGTCGGGTTTCTTGTCAGGATGGCGCTCGAACTTGCTCTCGTCGGACAAAATGGCATCCAGCTTCTCGTGGTATTCAGCAGTGTCAATCAAGACGAAGGCTGCCGTCTTGTCGGCGCGTTGCACCTTCAGTTCCTTCGCCGCTTTCTTCATCTCCTTGGTGGTGAGGATCCCGCTGGAGTGCGAGCCCCTCTCCGTAAGGGCTTCAGCAAGTAGGAGGGGTTTAATGGGATGGTAGTACTCACGATGCGTGTGTGTGTGTATGTGTGTGTAATATATATATATATATATATATATATATATATTATATATATATATATATATAATATATGTGTGTGTGTGTGTGTGTGTGTGTGTGTGTGTGTGTGTGTGTGTGTGTGTATAAAGTGTCAACTAAGACAGTAAAGTATTTCATCATTTACAGCGCAAAGGTCTGGCATGGCGGGAGGCATACAAGTAATTTCCCTCGGCATTCATTACAGAGGAGGGACATTAAATTATTGAAACGTTTGACCACTGAGACGAACCGTTCAAAGTTTTCCAGGTGTTTGATATCCCCAGCACATTTATTTCGTCAGAATGTTTAATTTTCTCAGAGCTTAAATCTCTTTGGACTTTTATGTTGAAATTCAGACAGAAAATTGGGACAAATGGAAGGACAGGTGATGAATGCAAAGTCCTGGATTGGTTGGTGTTTGCGCAAACTGTATATAGTGTTGATATATATATATATATATATATATATATATATATATATATAATATATATATATATATATAAATATGTTATTTTCATTTTAAAATAAGCTTTTAAATATACTTACCTGGTAGTTACATATATATAGCTTAATCCCGCCGATTCGTCGCGCGCATGGCAGAAATTTAAAATTCGCGGCTATCGCCGATAGACCGGTCAGGTGATCATACCTGTGCTCCCTTTAGTAGGTATCTGGAACCATTCCCATTTATCCTCAGAAATTCCATGCCTCTGTTCTCAGAGGGAGGAGGGAGGGACCTTTTATATATGTAACTACTAGGTAAGTATATTTAAAAATTATTTTAAATGAAAATAACATTTTTTAAATATCTAACTTCCTTGGTGGTAGTTACATATATATAGCTGATTGGACCTTTGGTGGTGGGTCAGAGAACCGCAGCACCGTTGGGAATTCGTAAAATTATTGATCACAACAAATTAGCTGTACCAATAATCTGGTTCATACCTGAAAGGAAGCTGGCTTCGAAGTTTTTTTCTGCCTCATTAGCCTGCATTCCTTGAGAGACCCAGCGATCACCCAGGGGGCTGTAGAAAGTCTCTGTGGGGCTGTCAGACGGTCTCGACCTTAACTGACTAGACCACCCACCCTTGCTATCCTGGCAAAGCCATGGACAATGAGCTGACCACCTGACCAACTAACACACTAAAACACCTCCATAAACGTAACTTAGACTTTCACCCCAGACTGTGGAAGGTTGCAACAACCTTCACAGACAGCCTGTGAGGTCAAGTTCAATAAAATGCAAGGGTATAAATAAGGTTATAGGTTAGAGGCAGTTTGTACCTTCTCCAACTACGGCGCCGGAGGCAACGTACGGCCCTATGGAACAACAATCCTCATATTGGGTCTGTACGTCTTTAAGGTAGCAATCTGCGAAGACTGACTTGCTTCGCTAGAATGTCACTTCCAAGATCGATTCCATCGACTTGTGTCTATACGCCCTCGAAGTCGCCACAGCTCTTACTTCGTGCGCATTGACTTTGAGTATTGGGAAGCTTTTCTCATCAAAATTCTGGTGAGCTTCCCTTATTAAAATCCTTGACAAAGACCGCCAGCGCATTCTTTGGCACAGGTAGTGAAGGCTTCTTTACCAAGACTAGAGGTTGTCTGTCTGTCCTCTTAAGTTTTTGGTTCTCTGTAGATAATACTTTAGGCTCTAACTGGACAAAGGCTTTCTCCTTTTCCTGTCCTACTAACTGAGATAACCCTGGTATGGTAAAGGATCTAGGCCATGGGTGAGAAGGATTCTCATTCTTGGTGAGAAAACCTAGTTGCAGCGAGCAGACTGCATTCTCCCCATTGAAGCCTACATTCTTGTAACTCTACCTATCCCTCTTGGCCGTTGTCAACGCAACCAGGAATAGGGTCTTCTTGGTGAGATCCTTCCATGAAGCCTTGTCGAGGGTTCGAACCTGCTCGAGGTTAGAAAACAAGTCAGAACAACATCCAAATTCCAAGAGGGGGTTGGGTTTTATCCTTACTCTTAACTGTCTTAAAGGACCTTATGAGGTCCGAGAGATCCTTGTCTCCCGACAGTGGTCAAAATCTCTGTGACGGAAAGACGGAGGCTAGCATGCTGCGTTATCCTTGATAGTTGATACTGCTAGTTTCTCTTGGGTTCTTAAGTGTAATAACAGAAAATCTGCTAGTTGAGTTAGAGGTACTGAAAGAGGAAATGTTGTTAATTCTGTACCATTTCCTGAACACGTCCCACTTTGACTGGTACACCTTGATTGTGGACGTCCTCCTCGCTCTCCCGATTGCTCTTACAGCTTCCCTCGAAAAGCCCTTCGCTCTGCCAGTTTTTCAATAGTCGAAAGGCAGTTAGATTGAGAGAGAGGCGATTTTGATGTTGTCTCTCTATATGTGGCTGTCTGAGTAGATTGTTCCGACACGGTAACGATCTGGGGGTGTCTACTAGCCACTCCATCACATCTGTGATCCAGGGTCTCATGGGCCAAAACGGAGCTATCAGGTCATGCGGACGTTGTTCGATTCCCTGAACTTCTTCATGACTCAGTCTAGGATCTTAAATGGGGGGGAGGCGTACGTGTCCTTCCTTCCCAATCCATGAGGAAGGCGTCTACTGCCACTGCTTCCTGGTCTGGGACAGGAGAGCAGTAAACAAGGTAACCTCTTTGTTCTCTGCATCGCAAAGAGGTCTATAGACGGTTCTCCCACTGATTGCACAGTCGCTGCATACCTCGTGATGCAGGGTCTACTCCGTCGTGAGAACCTGTCTTTCTCTGCTGAGGAGATCCACCCTGACGTTCTTCTCTCCTTCTATAAAGCGAGTTTTAGAAGTAATGTTCCTCTTTTTCGCCCACAATAAGAGATCCTTTGCTGCCTCGTAAAAGGAGTCCGAACGAGTGCCTCCCTGCTTCTTTATGTAGGCCAACGCCGTGGTGTTGTCTGCGTTGACCTGAACTACTTTGATCTTGCCATAGACTAGAGATCCCGTCATTCCCTAGTGTTGCACCCCACCCCACGTCCGATGCGTCTGAATGCAACACTAGGTCGGGGTTCTTCTGTTGAAGTTCGAAACCTTCTTGTAGCTTGTTGGTGTCGTGCCACCACTCAACTGATTGTTCTGGAACAACCTATTGAGTCCACAACGTAAACCGTAACTGAATCGGGCGCTCTGACAACTGCCTACTGACAGCGTTCGGTAATGAGGCAAGTTGTCCAAGCATCGAGCAAGTCACGTGATCTCTTAAGGCATAGTGCCCAATAAGTGAAAGTCAATTGCCCTCTGGAGACCGAGGTTCTTAATGGCAAGACATTCTCATAGTAGTTGAATCTCAGCTAAAAACGAAAACAACATTATGTTCAATTGAAGACGAAGGTGGAAAGTGAATGCAAACTACGTCTTCACAGCCGAATCGAGAGAAGGATTCTCAAGGTTCTGAACCTGTGCTTATAAAGGACTGAAAACGCTAACAGCTACTCAGTGGTTCTTGCTCACTCGCTATCCTGAGTTGCCAGGTAATCCATTTTCTTTCGAAGGAATGCGTTCGGCTAGAATAATCGAGCGTTAAAAAAAAAAAAGGATCTATTATGCTCGAGCAATTTATATTTAAACGAAAACGGATTCGGTACAAAAAACTGAGGTGGTGGTGTCGTGACCACACCATAAGTATCTGAAAAATCGAAACTGGTAACTCCTGGGAAGATGCAGACAGTCCCGAATTGCAGTTCCATTAGGATACTAGCCGTCTCGGTCACAAACCATAGAATTAACTACGGTATGTGACTAACCCCCGGACAATTCAACTGCTTAACAGAATCATGTGTCGAGGGTAATATACGTCGTGTATTTGTAGGTTTCTGTACAACGAATTCCATCCTAAATTCTTTTTCCCTTAGAGGAATGAGAATAAGGATTGGAAATCTACACCTTCCTTCTCTTATTCAAGAGAGTGAAGGAGAAGTTTTTCCCCTAAGGAAAACTTCAATAGTGAAAACAGAAAACCCGAAGACGAAAGTTCAAGTCAAACTGGTATTCGCGTTCGTTCTTCTGTATTCCAGGGTTGGTCGTCTACTGAGAGTATCCTTACTTCAGTAGCATTTCTTCCTTTTACAAACGCTAGAAATTCCAGGAATTCGAGCATTCGGCGAGGTTCCCCGATTATCATGAAAACCATTATCGGGGATTTAGATATAAAGTCCTGCGTTGCCTTTTGGCTAAGGCAGAGGAGACCTCATTCTTGAAGGAGGAAGATTTCTGGGGTTCTACCCTTCATAAACTGTGAGGGCGGGCTCCGAGTGTACAGCCTGCTGAAAATATTCGGGATATAAGTCCGCCAATACCTGCAAGTAATCTTTTCAGATCCGCCGCATGAAGAGTTTCTTGTCGTCTCCTCCTCTGATATCTCATCCAAAGTATTGGCGATTTCCGATGTTCGAACGAGTGGGGAATCACGTGCATCGTCTTGACTTGCGTGCGTCATGCATGCGTCCAACCTGCTGCGAGGGAGCATGCTGCATGCGTCGTGCGTGCGTCCAGCCTGTTGCGAGGGAGCGTCACGATCCTTGTCATTTCCCGTCACGGCCGTCCGGTAAGCTGCGAGGGAGCCTGGTTGCGTGCGTCATGCTTGCGTCTGCTTCGTCACGGGTGTAGGTTGCTGTGAGTGTCTAAGAGGCGCTGCAACCTGCAGCGAGTTTTCGTCTTGCCGTCTGTTAGCGTCACGCTGTGCTAACTGCGGTTTTATCTTGTGTTTTATCGGTCGCGCTTCACCTGCTAGTCCATGCGACTTGTAGACATCAAAACCGAGACATAATGGACTGCTGAAGCTTTGACAAGAAAGCTGCTTGCGGTACCTCTTGCTGTTGGGGAATAACTGAGGCGGCACTGACCGCCCATCTACCACTTCGGAGACACTAGTAGTGATCTTCTGTCGACAAGGTGGAGACGCTCCATGAGACACATCCCAGTGCTGGGGGAGGGGGAGAAGCATGCACCGATGTAAAGCAAACTTCTTCTTCCGAAGAGCTGTGCGTTAATGCGTCTCCTCCAATTACTGCACGACGGTTGCTGTAACGCTACGGGGACTTGGTCTCTTGATTCTAGGAGTTGACGCAACCGCGTCGAGGTCTTGCATCATCAGACGAAGAACGCAAGCACCGAAAGTCTCTTCGTCCGATATTCCTTACCTCCTGCCAAAGGGGACGGCCGCCTGTGCGACATCTTGCCTCTTATGGTGGCAGGAGAGCAAGTATCCGAACACTTCCTCATCTCACCTTTCCTGTGGCGAAGGGAGCGTCCTGGGATGCGTCAGCAGGATCGCTCGAGGGGACGCCCGCTCGCTTTTTTAAACATCTCTCACCTCCCTCGCCGGTCGACATTCCTTCTCCCAGGGGTTGGGGTGGGAGCATGGAAGAGGTCTAGGACTAGGAGCGTGACAGACACGAACGGGCGCACCCTCCACTACACTAACACTGTCACCAAATTTGCGATGCAAACTACGCACCGTCTATTCAGTCACCTTTCCGAAGAAAGGGATTGTATTAACACAGCAAGCGAACTACCCGCAAAAACATCATAGTCGGCTAACTTATCTACGACTCCTCAGGTGGGTCCTGGTACTCTTAACTTAGGGCTAGGCTCAGGAATATTAGTATTGTAGACAGGTTAGACAAGCTTGACTATCAGAAGAACTAGCTAATAGAACACAATACGATCTAGTTCTTCTAATTAAAATCTAATTGCATCTTATAGTAAACATACTTTTCATTATTTCTCAGAGAACGTTACCCACTCATCCTATCCTGCTACAAAATGTACATATCTGCTTCCTGCATTTGTTAACTATTGTATGAGGATCAAGAGTTGTATGGAAGCCGGGACTCGAAAACCCTTAACTACAGAGTCGGCCATCTTGAATTCAGAAACAAGAAAAATTGTAGAAGTCGGAAACTGACCAACTGAAATTATTCGTGTGTAAAACAAATTAAGGATAATCTGATATCAGCGAAAGCCATTAAGTAACAAAAAAAGTAAGCGATGGGTACTTCACCAATTGTAGTAAAAGCAAACCCAAATAAAGAAGAGCGAATTTCCAACGTGCTGCTCGCACGACGGCAGGGAATTTCTGAGGAATAAAATGGGAATGGTTCCAGATACCTACTAGAGGGAGCACAGGTATGATCACCTGACCGTCTATCGGCGATAGCCGCAAATTTTGAATTTCTGCCGTGCGCACGACGAATCGCGGGGATTAAGCTATATATATGTAACTACCAGGGAAGTTAGATATTTAAAAAAAAAAAAATACATATATATTTATATATATATATATATATATATATATATATATATATATATATATATATATATCCATATATATATATATATATATATATATATATATATATATATATATATATATATATATATTATATATATATATATATATATATATATATATATATATATATATATATATATATATATATATATATATATATATATATATATATATATATATATATATATATATATATATATATATATATATATATATATATATATATATATATATATATATATATATATATATATATATATATATATATATATATATATATATATATATATATATATATATATATATAGATATATGTTCTTCCAGATCTCGGTTTCAGATTAAGCTTCTATCTCACTCCCTCCCCTATCCCCTCCCATCCCTCCCACCCCACCCAGACCAGCCCTGCCCCCCATTACCTGCCTCTACAAAACCTCATTATTCCTCAGACATTAAATTCGAAGTAGCGGTCACACAGCGCCGAGTGGCGGCGAAACTCCAGTATTCTCGAGAAAGAACAAAGTCATGGAGGGGAAAAATGCGCTCAGGAGTTTCGTGTAAAATCTTCTTGCTACTGAACTTCGCCTTTCTTGAAGGCAGATTCCTTTTCTTCATTCTCAGATTAATTTCTGAGTATATGAATGGAGGTACAGTAAAAGGAACGAAAGAGGTCGAAGCTAGGGGCTGGAGGATGGGACGCTCCAAAGAACCTTAAGTGATGCCTGCAGTGCGCAGCATGAGGTGCACTGACGGCACTTCCCGTCTAGGGGGTTAAAATATAAGCCTACTATGAGATTCAGGGCCTCTGTAACACGGTTTTTTCACAATAACTTTTTATCTATGCATTTCATAAATATAACGCTTATTCAGAATACATATTATATCACACATAAATTTTGAGTGTATTCTGCACTACGTAGGTTGAATAAATTTGGTACTTACAATGTAAAAGTGACCTTTTTTGAAGACGGGCCAACTTACTCAGAGAAAAGGTTTCGAACGCACTTGTTACGTAACTTATGACATCATTTCTTCCCTCTTTCTCGATGGATGATTGGCTATACGTAACGAAGGCTAAACCTCTGGCAACAATGACATACAAAGCAGTACACCTTTATGAACTCTGGAACCTCTCCACTGATAATTGTCATAATGAACAAACCAACAAAATATGTTAATAAATACAAAACACTTCGATTATTAGTCTAACTCCCAAAATAAGTTTCCAAAGAAATTACAGTCTACTTTATAGTCACAATCAGATTGACAAGATGTATGGGAATAGTTGGTAATTTTCAAAAACATAGTAGACAAGCTTGATTTGATAACTGCTATATCGAATGTCAAGCAATTTTTATTTATTGGCTATCTACCTATTTACTGAAAAAAAAAATAGCCGGTACCGTATATTGGCTTTAAACCTTCACCAATGATTATCGTTAGAATGGTGACTTCATGAGGCTCCACCCACTTTCGCCTCGTTATAATTCGGGATAACACTGAAGGCTACCATGGGCATTGTTGGATTAGAAAATTTAACTTCTGGCTATAAAAAACTAATTTCTCGAGTAGTTGTAAGAAGTGCTAAATGAT
>NC_061095.1:59096444-59101444 GCF_015104395.2 Macrobrachium nipponense | reverse complement strand
TCATTACAAATCTACAATGATGTATAATGAATTAACTCAAAAAATACACATAAACTAAAATTTACCCATAGACTTGAATCAAGTGGTATTTCAAGGCAAAATAAAGATGTGCCTTCTAAAGAAATTATGCCAGAAAGCTGATTCATGATATATATATATATATATATATATATATATATATATATATATATATATATATATATATCTTCGAGCTACAAATGTCCTTTAATATCTAAATTCGCTATACCTCGGAATTGATATATTTTCATATATGTACCGTAAGGGGTTTTTTGTTGATAATAAATTCGTCCCCCCATGGGGGTACGAAATTATTATCAACAAAAAAACTTCCCCTTCGGTACATATATGAAATTATATCAATTCCGAGGTAGAGCGAATTTAGATATTAAAGGACATTTGTAGCTCGAATGATATATAAATGAATCACGGTTCGATGTGATAATTATTCATATATATATATATATATATATATATATATATATATATATATATATATATATATATATATATATATATATCACGACATGATGAATAACAATCATTGGTGATGATGGTATACTACCAAGAAACAAAATGAATGGCTACTGTGAAAAATTCTGATCCTTCTTGACTTTACCATTTATGATTAAAGTTAATAAAAATAATCTATATCTCTACTAACCTGTGATACATTCACGTAGCCTAATGCAGAATAAGGTCTACACAGACACACACACACACACACACACACACGCACACTAAAATATTACACAAGTTTTCGGTTTCGCCCAGACATAAAAAATGAAATAACTGAAACCCGAGCCATCTAGTTCATATGAGAGGCCATAGACCCTTCACAGGAATCTTGACTCGATCTTCAAACATCAACTCTCTTTTTGACCGATAGAAGCGGAACGAAACTCGATACCTGCATTTGAAGTGTTTGTACACAGACGAAGTTTTATGTAATTCGCCGATACGTCTGAAACTTCTTCTAATTTATGTTCAGTTGCCTCAAACTTCCTTTTAGGTGAACGGAAGCTCATTTTGTAAGTAAACATTCATCGAGTCTAAGGTGATTTGCTTCATAAGAAAGGAAAAGAAAAAACTGGGACAGGAAAGTTTAAACATTTAATTTATCTGAGAAGCTTGTTTCCGATGCGTCTAGCTGGAGAGGCTGTGGTATTTCATTCTTGATAGAATACATATATTTTTCCATGTGATTTGGGGGTTTTATTTATTTTAAATGGAAAAAATTCTGATGTATTTGATTTCAGTCGTATTCCTCCCCCCCTCCCCCCCCCCCCCCCCCCCCCCACCCCCCCCACCCCATTGAGGGTTTTTAGCTCTGCAAGATTCCGCTGTTCTTTTTTTTTAAGAATATCAGTCTGAAGGTCTAGAAATATGGAAGTTTGTGGGTTAAAAGTCTGGAAGCCTGAAGTCTAAAGGTCTGGAAGGTCTGGAAGTCAGTAAAAGTCTGAGTCTAGTCTGTCGAAAAACTCTCGAAAAGTCTATAATCTGAAAATCTATAAATCTGGAAGTGTAGAAGTCTAAAAATATGGAAGTCTAAAAGTTTGGAAGTCTGAAAGTCTAGAAATCTGAAAGTCTAGAAACCTAAAAGACTAGAAGTCTGAAAACCTAAAAATCTGGAAGTCTACAAGTCTAGAAATCTAACAGCCTAGCATTCTCAATTCGGAAGACCTGAAAGTCTAAAAGTCTGAAAGTCACAAGAAGTTTTAATGCATGATAATTTTCTATCTTCTCTCTGTTGCAGGAGGCTTAATCCACATTCCATAGGCCTGAAACCCTTAGTGTTAATGAAAGCTACATCGTCACATTCCTGAAGAGATTCCCATTCCAGAATCTAATTCCAGTTCCCAAAATGGCCTCCGGATATGGACCAATCAGAGACAACCGTCTGGTCGCTTTATTCCTCTCGTGTTACTTGAACCAATTATCTCGTCGGGTTTGCAAAGTGGGACAGCTTTCCAGTTTCCAGGATTCTCTCTCTCTCTCTCTCTCTCTCTCTCTCTCTCTCTCTCTGTTATTAGAAAATTATAAATCACTCGACACGGAAAAGCACGCTTCCTCGAATGACCATAAATAAGACGATTCCCATTTCCAATGACCCGAATTTATGGGATGAACTTTCAGTTTCGGTGAATAATAATTCATCCCCGTCATTCATTCCTCTTCATTGAACCCCCTTCCGTGTTAAGTCTGTTTATACAATTTGTCTCTCATAACATTTCTTGTTTAGTCGTGTTGTGGAAAAGTTTGAATTCATGAATATAAATCTCAAGTCAAAATGGATTGGAGAGGGTCCTTGCTATAATGTGATTCAGAAGAGGTAGACAGATGAATATCATACATGTATATATATATATACTATATACTATATATATATATATATATATATATATATATTATATATATATATATATATATATATATGCGTGTGTGTGTTAATGTAAAAAATATTTGTATTTATACTGATGTATAAATATATGAATATACATATATTTATACATCTATACATAGAAGTAACACGAAACGAAATCATTCCAAAACCTCAATACTACCCAACATCGCCTAGAAGGAACAGATGAACAAGAATGTCGAATGGAAGACTGTTCAGTTTACCCTCACTCTACGTTTTCTCTCAATGTGTCACTCTTCAACTGGGTATCTCTCTCTCTCTCTCTCTCTCTCTCTCTCTCTCTCTCTCTCTTTGTCTCAGTTAGTCCTCTGTGTGAAACTCGAGATTCCAGAGTCCTAGGAATGCCTTTGACTCCCTTAGCGACTGTCTACTCTACAGATTATTCTTAAAAAATTATTAGAAACTAAAAGACGAAAAACTTCCGGCCCTAGAAAAAAAAATCTCCACTGAAAACCTCCCACTTCCCTTTCGCCTAATCTAACCCACTTTGAATCATCGTTTCAAGAGGATACGAAATCCATAAAAAAAAAAAAAAACTCAGCCGATCTCTCAGGAAAGTTGTGATATCAGCAACGCATTCAGCCACTTCGAGCAGATAAAGTTTTTGGGTTTATCATCGTATTTCTTGAAATTGTGCGGTTATGGCTAGTAGATATAGTAGCTAAAATCATAATTTATTTATATGTTTTTTATTTACGTATTCTGTAGAAATACAACTGAACACATTAGTCATGCAAATTTAAAATAAGATGAGAAATGGAATCACAAGTCATTCCAGAAGGGTTTCAAGTATCAATCGTAGCTTCATCTCACTCTGGTCAACATTCCATTGTAACCATTCAACTCCCATTGAATGGAAGCGCTCTCGCGCGCCCTTATGTCATCCAGTAATGTCATCCTCAGACGCAATGTAATCGAGAGTTACTATTGGAAAGGATTAAAAAATCCTCTGAGTAGCCAGAGTCTTGAAATGGAGAAGCAAATCCACAGTTATGTCTGGGTAGGGAAGTATTTAAGAATAGATCTCTACAGAGAGCTTTCGGGAATCTGTTCGATTCCCATTTTCAAAATGGGATTCGGACAGTTTCCCGAAAGCTCTATGTAGAGATTTACTTCTAAAATATATTTAAAAGGCATAATTATAATTCTTTTCTTAGTTGGTGTCGACTAAACCAACCTGTCCCTGAAGCACCCATTAAGTGTATTAAGGTCATGAAAGGGAATAAGGGGCTGGTTTGGACCTCTGGACTGTCAACCAACAGATATAATTACAATTCATGTGAAGAAGAAACCGATATTTTGAAGAAACTTTATTTATTTTCACGAAATTCAGGCTGTCAAGTCAAACACTGAGTAGGCACTTTCGGCCATTCAGAGCTCAAGACAGTGACAAGAGGGAGTTGGTGAGGTTGGACAGCCATTAAAGACATCCAGGTAATAAATACGATGGAGATCGATTATAGGTAGTAATAGTTAGAGAGGTTGGACAGCAAGACTGATGAAAGGAAGAGAAGGGAGGTAAAGTAAAAGGCTAAAAAGTGGGTGCAGCCAGGGGTCGAAGGGACGCTGCAAACACTCTTTAGTGATGTCTTGAACAAAATGCTGGAAATTCTTTGGTATTTGTGAAGTTGTCACTTGGTTAAGGGAGATTTCTAGATTCCACCTAATTGATTCCCTTGGCAGGGAATTATGGCTGTCAGCTTGACACAAGAACTAAAAGGATATATAAGAAATAATAATAATAATAATAATAATAATAATAATAATAATAATAATAATAATAATAAAACATCAAGGCCGTCACATAGAAATCTCAGAAAGTCTAAAAATGAGTTCCAAATCTTCAAACTATGAAAACATTACGTGACGATGAATTTCTGGTTTGAGATATAACTATTAATATTATTATTCAGAAGATGAAAAACCCTATTCATATGGAACAAGCCCACCACAGGGGCCAGTGACTTGAAATTCAAGCTTCCTAAGAATAAGCTTGGTTGGGGGCTCCTTATTGAGCCATAATAGGGCTTCTACATCCTGACTGTCTCTCTTGATGGGAGGAAGGAAACACTAAGTAGAAGCAAGTAGGTTCATTAAGAGTAGTATATACAAGCAGACGGAGAGACATCCGTCTGGGGAGAAGGCAGGACGATGCACTCATATGCAATTTCCGAGGCGGAAGAATACAATGTTACCATGTCCTCGAGTCATTGCCATATTCATAATGAAATATTGTAAGTATATAGGAGGTGTATTTATTATACATGACATCAGTAATATTCATAACAGAAGGGTACATGATAATTTAATGAATTTAAGCATCACAGGAAAATAATGGTAAATGTGCAGTCTCGCATTTCATTTATCTACAAGTTTCTCATTGGGAAGTAAGAGAAGGCCAAGGGAAATACAGAAAGAAGAGAGAAGAGATCTCACTTATGAGAAAAACTTCAAATACAAATCTCTCTCTCTCTCTCTCTCTCTCTCTCTCTCTCTCTCTCTCTCTCTCTCTCTCTCTCTCTCTCTCTCTCAAAGCCTCGAAATGATCGAAGACTCAAGT
>NC_061095.1:59086444-59091444 GCF_015104395.2 Macrobrachium nipponense | reverse complement strand
TCTCTCTCTCTCTCTCTCTCTATCTATCTCTCTCTCTCTCTCTCTCTCTCTCTCTCTCGAAGAAGAAGAAGAAGAAGAAGAAGAAGAAGAAGAAGAAGAACTGCAGAAAGCGCGCGAATTATTTCCCAGACTTGGGCCGTTTCGACCTGGAAAATGACCTCCATAAAATAATTCGGTTTGAAATCATCTTTATTCCCTTCTTCCTCTCAGGTCTTCTCTCCATTAAGGATAGAGTTGGCATTTTCCTCCCATCATCTTTCTTTTTTCACTTGTATTGGATTTCCTGCGAATTGAAACGTTTTCCTCAGTGGAGAGAGAGAGAGAGAGAGAGAGAGAGAGAGAGAGAGAGAGAGAGAGAGAGAGAGACTTCTTATGATTTCACCTTTTCCTTAAATGATGCGACTGATAGCTGAGATTCTCACAACAAACAATAAATATCGGAATAAATAAACAACAAACATGGGAAGAAATAAATTAACTAACTGGTATATATATATATATATATATATATATATATATATATATATATATATATATATATATATATATATATATATATATTATGTATGCTTATGTATACGTCAAAATAACATATACTGTTACATATAAATATTTACAAACATATTTGCATACAGGTCTGTATATTCATACGGAATATTCTTACAATCTTTTACAAAACGAAACTAAAACAACAACAACGACAATAATAATAATAATAATAATAATAATAATAATAATAATAATAATAATAATAATATAATAATAATAATAATAATAGACTTTCCCCCCTGGAGAAAAAAAATACTGCGTCGAAAATCTCGCACTTTCCGTTTCGCCCAATCTGACGAACTTTGAATAATCGTCCCAAGAGGATACGAAATTCTTAAAGAAAATGAATAAATAAATAAATAAATAAATAAGTAGAATAAAAATAAAATAAAATAAAAGTTTAGCTGATCTCTCAGGAAAATTTAGTGATATCAGCGACGTATTCAGCCACTTCGAGCAGAAACTGTCTTATCGTGGCCTCAGACTTAAAGTTAGGGTTTATCGTCGTATTTCCTGAAATTACTTGGTTATGGCTATTAGACATAGCAGCTAAAATCATCTTTTAGTTATCTATATTTTCCTTTACGTAGTATGTAGAAGCAGTATAAACAAAACCTTTATTAATATAGGGCTATGATTTCTCATCATATTTCGTAAAACTGAGCAGTTCTAGCTATTAGAAGACATATTAGGTTAATTCATCATTCATTTATCTGTTTTTATTACGTAAACTGTGGAAGTATAGAAAAAAACATTATTAGTATAAAGTTAGGATTTATCATCATATTTCTTTAAAAACTGCGCAGTCACGGCTAATAAACATATTAGCTAAAATCATTTGTGTATCTATACTTTGCTTTACGTAGAATGCAAGTTTAGAATGAGATGAGAAATGTAGTCACAATTTCATCCAGAAAGTTCTCAAGTGTCAGTTGTAGCTTCATGTCACTCTGGGCAACATTCAACTGCAATCAATCAACTTCCAATCATTGGAGGCGCTCTCGCGCGCCCTTATGTCATTCAGTAATGTCATTCTCAAACACACATGTATATAGCTCTAGTAACAATGGGAGTGAATTAGAAAATCCTCAATGTTGCCTGAGTCTTGAAATGGAGAAGCAAATCCACTGTTATCTATGGGTAGGAAAAAAAATAGATCTCGACAGAGAGCTTTCGGGAATCTACTCAATTCCCATTTTCAAAATGGGAATCGGACAGATTCCCGAAGCTCTCTGTAGAGATTCATTTCTAAATATATTTGTAGCCATACATAACTGTGGATTTCTTTCTCCATTAAGGTGAATGTTGTGTAAATTAGGGAATTTAAAAGGAATCTTTATAATTGTTGGCTTAGTTGGTGTCGACTCAACCAACCTCTCCCTAAAGCATTCATTAAGTGTAGTCAGGTCATGAAAGGGAAGAAGGGGGCTAGTTTGGACCTCTGGACTCTTCAACCAACAGATATAATTACAATTCCTGTGAAGAGGATACCAGTATTTTAAAGAAACTTTATTTTCACGAAATTCAGACTGTCAAGCCAAGCACTGGGTGGGCACTTTCGGCCATTCAGAACTCAAGACATTGACTAGAAACGAGTTGGAGCGGTTGGACAACCGTTAAAGACATCCAGGCAATGAATACGATGGAGATCGAGTATCTAAATGCAAGAAGTAATAGTCAGAGAGGTTGGACAGCAAGATTGATGAAAGGAAGAGAAGGGAGGTAAGGTAAAAGGGTAAAAAGAGGGTGCAGCCAGGGGCCAATGGGACGCTGCTAGCACCCTTTAGCTATGTTTTGAAGAAAATGCTGGTAATTATTTGATATTTGTGAATTTGTCACTTTGGTTAAGGGGAATTTCTAGATTCGCCTGGGTACAATATCTAAAAGAATATATAAGAAATAATAAAAATACACCAATGCTATCACAAAGACATCACCTAGTCTAAGAATTTTTTCCAAGTCTTCAGACCTTATGAAAACACTACGTGACAATGAATTTCTGGTTGGAGATATAAGATAGACTTTCGCTTGAATTACAAAATGATCTCTAACAACTCGTCCATTGTTTATAAGCCAGGAACGGAAAAATAGAGACCAATCCACCAGACGTTTTGTTTGTCGAAGCCTTATCAGGCAAACCACCTACAGCAGCTGACTGCTGCGTTTTTGCTACAGAAGAATAATGCAGTCCTCTCTCTCTCTCTCTGGGAAATACAGCGATAGAAAATAAAAGCGAGGGCATGTGTAAAGGTACAGAATAATTATGTACCGGGAGGGTCAGCGGTGAAACTTTATTATAGCTAAAAATATTATACATCGATTTTTACTTTATTTTATTTTGATTATTGCTACGTCGAAGGCACTTTAATTTAGACGTTTCAGGATTCCAGGATTTTAGATTTTAGACTTCCAAACTTCCAGCCTTATGGACTTTCAGACTTCCAGACTTTTAGACTAAATATATTACCGTATTTTTACCTTTTCTATGAGTTTGATCAGTTCTCCGTCAAAGACATTTTAATGATACATGAAATCCGATGCTCAGAGATTCAGGGAAGCTACAGTGAAGCCAATCGATTCGATGTCAAGATTAAAATATCGCCATTTTGTCAACAGCGAATTAGTGTGAAGTTCTGTCCCTGCAGATGTGTGTGGCTATCATCTGGTTGTAGGAACTTTGCCTTTTTTTTAACAGACTGAATTAATATAAAAAATTCCTGGCAATTTAATAACCTATAGTACAGCCACTTAATTCAATGTTTTAAAATTGTATTTCCTTTATGAACACACCCCCAAATAAATTTTTCTGAAAATACAGTATGAATGATAATAATTAAAGACGCTCTTCTGCTCTCTCTCTCTCTCTCTCTCTCTCTCTCAATACAGTTTGAATAATCATAATAATTATAGACTTATCTTATCTCTCTCTCTCTCTCTCTCTCTCCCTCTCTCTCTCTCTCCTTCTTACAAAAAACTCAACAAAGCAAAAAACACACATTTGCATTGACTCAGGTGTTCAAGTTCTCCATTATTAATAATAATAAAGTTTGTAGACGCTTGTCTATTATTCTACCATTTCATTTCTTCCTTTTTGGAAAAAAAAATGCTCAACGGAAAAAGAGGGGAAAAAAAGGAAAAAAGAACAATTCCCTTGACAACAGCGGCGCCTCTCTCAAAAGCGGCCCAGAACAATTCCTCCTTTGCCCTCTCAAACGTTATTATTGGTTTATGAGGAAGGCAGCTGGATACTTCTTCGAAAGAAGCAACAGAAGGTGAAGGGAACAACAGAAAGAAGAGATCACTTATTAATGAAATCTGTCTGGATTTTTCCACTCAGGAGAGTATTTCATTACATCATTATACCGCCAATAAATTTGAGCAGCTTTCCCGTAAACGAACATATTAATAAGAAATTCCCCAAAACAAGATTTTTTTTTTTTTTTTTTACTCCCCAAAAATCCCGTGACCCTCCTCTATCAGGTGGCAAAAATGACCCCGATTTTTCTCTCCTCACATATCGTACGAACCTTTTCCTTTCATTTTGAGAAATCGTTTGAGAAATCGCTGACACTTTCACTGTATTTTTCTTTTCTCTGTTCAACTAAAAGAGGGAGTTGTGGCTTTTTGTTATATGAAATCCTGGGAAGGTTTTTTTTTTATTATATTATTTCGCCCTTGTCATATACTATGAGGAATTAATTAGCTTTCTAATATATTTACTTGTCTAATTAACTCTTGATCAGCTTTCAATTTGAGGGAATCTTCACCACTGGCGGTTCCTAAAATTCTGGTTCCTCAGACTTCGGTTCCCAAATTCTGGTTCCTAGAACTATGGTTCCTCAAATTCTGGTTCCTCCAACTCTGGTTCCTCAGACTTTGGTCCCCAAATTCTGGTTCCTAGAACTACGGTTCCTCAAACTCAGGTTCATCAAACTCTGGTTCCTCAATTTGTGGATCCTCAAACTTTGATTCCACAAATTGTGGTGGCTTAACTTTCGTTCCCCAAACTCCGGTTCCTCAGACTCTGATTCTTCAAATTGTGGTTTCTCAATTTGTGGTTCCTCAAACTTTGGTTCCTTAATTTCTGGTTCTTCAAACTCCGGTTCCTTAGACTCTGATTCCTCAAATTCTGGTTTCAAGACATTGGTTCCTCAAATTGTGGTTCCTCAAACTTTGGTTCCCAAAACTGTGGTTCCTCAATTTTTGGTTCCTCAAACTCTAGTTCCCCAAATTGTAGTTCCTCAAACTCTGGTTGTTCAAATTCCATAATGCCAACATTCCACTCAGGGATCCCCCGCCTGCGTTTATCGACTACGAGACCTCACATACCCAGTGTGGCACTCTTGCGTGACATTCCAATAAAAAAAAAAAAAAAAAGTGCTTGCTTGTCAGTGCTCCGCTTTCTTTTCACGACCTTCTTGGGAAGGCCTCCTTTGCATGTTGCAGCGATG
>NC_061095.1:59077537-59085944 GCF_015104395.2 Macrobrachium nipponense | reverse complement strand
TCAATATTTGGTCATTACAGAAGGTAATCTTGGCATTAATAAGCAAATTGGTTTAGATATGAGTCCGTTTTAAAAGTAGACAATTTAAAAAAATATTTGTGAACTAACTTTTTTTTATTCTTTGTATTTATTTCTAAAGGCTAAATTTATATTATTACCCGTCTCAAAAAGAAATATATAAAAAGAAAAAACATAATTTGAATGAGGTAAAAATACATAATCTGTGATAGCTTTCCATATTGATTGAATAAATTGTAAAACTCCTTGACGCCCATATTTATTTTGGAAATTGATAAGAGATTAACTTGTTTATCTTCAATTACATAATTGTATTTTTGGCCTAGGCTGGGAGAAGGTGAGTGTGAAAGAAGAATTTGCATATTGTATTTGATGCTGTGTTGACTGACTCACATTCCACCGACCAGTGTTTTGGATTTAAATCTCCAAGCGATTCATTTCTCTTCAGTCTCGGAGACTTGTCAGATTAACACTTGAATGTCTGGGAACTGTGCAAATTCTAATTTTAGTCAACTTTGCTCATCTCATATTCTAAGTATTTTATAAGTTTCTTCTTAACTAAGTTACAATATATAATGGATGCTCAGCTTTGGATAAAACTTTAAAATTCTTTCCGCAAAAACTTCGTGATGGACCTTGATTCCTCTCCCAGAGGATCTGGGTCAGAGGTTAAGTGGTTGGCTCTTCTGCAGATTAGATTTTATCGCCTTTGCAGCCTCTTTAATGGGGTTGGAATATCTTCTTTTGTGAGATTGTGGCTTGGAAGTTAGGAAGTTCATTTTCTGCAACTTTTATGAAGTTCTGGTTCAGAGTCGATCTAATGATTCTTTTGCAAAGTCCTCTGCAAATTGCATATTCTTAGTAGTATTATCATGGCGCATATCTATTCTTGTGAATAATATCGGCCATTCTTTACCGAAATTCCCTCTCGTTACAAAACCATTGTTTTTTGTAAGTTTCATTTTATCGTCCTGTCTTGAAGGATTTTGTAAAAGTATCCAGGTATTCAGGAATCACACTGGAATATTTATAGCTTTTGGAAATGGGAACAATAGGAGTCTGGTAGTTTTGGATACATTCCACGTTCCGCCCCGAAGTATAACAATACTTCAGGGATATCATGGCCCAATCTCTTTCTTCAGTAGGAGCCATAAAGCATAAGAGAGAGAGAGAGAGAGAGAGAGAGAGAGAGAGAGAGAGAGAGAGAGAGAGAGAGAGAGTTCCGTAATCCTGGAACGAAAAGGTAAATTGCCCTCTTGCCAGTTTCTTGCAATATTATTTCTTTCTCTCTCTCTCTCTCTCTCTCTCTCTCTCTCTCTCTCTCTCTCTCTCTCTCTCTCTCTCTCCTTCTTCTTCTTCTTCTTCTTCTTCTCTCTCTGTCACAGTATCTAAGCTCGTTATTCTAGATCTAACAAGTAATGATTTAGAATATAACATTACACATTCCGCCCATGCAAAATGTTTCCCATGAAATACCCCAAATAAAAAGAAAGGACCCATTATTTACAATGTACCACAAAACTTCTTATTAACATTCAGATTCAAGTTGGAAGTGGAGTTTAATATGGTCAGTACTTCATTAATTAAATCACTAACGAGAGAGTTTTAGGTTAATGAAACGTTAAATTCAATTTGGGAACTCCGAGAGTGATAAGTATGGATAAACAAATTATAGTTTCAATATTTTCACAACTACAGAATCACTTAAGTTTTCTCACTCCTGTTTTTGTGGATCAGTTCGTCGGTATCGACTGAGTTCTTTGTCATGTTAGAACAGGAGTTCTATTCCAGGAGTTTTATCTTGGCCACAAATAAAATCTGTAATAGTGTGCCTGGCGCAGTTGTGGAATCTTCTGCTCTCCAAATGTTCCAGCCAGGAGCTAATTCATTGTTAATCTCTGCTGCTGCTGACGTCTCCTGAATTTCAGGTGTATCGGTTTTATTTTCGATTCTTTCTCGTTTATTTATATTTTACCTTTTACCGAAACTTCTTTCTCCTTCCGTAAGCTGATTTTTCTTTGGAGCCATCATGGATTTATCATAGTCTGTTGAATCTACAGTTCACGAGGGTTTTCAGCTGAGATCTCAAGAAAGATCGAAAGAATATAAGTTCTTCTATTCTATCGCCAGAGTGGCCGGTCGTAGTTAACGAATCAGCTGATAGAATTCAGGACAGAGATATTCTCTGGGTACGAGTCAAACCCATTTGGGAATATTGTAATCTCCTGTTCGATTCGAAAGCCTCTGACGATGCTCAGACCCTTTGGGAAGTTCCTGTTATTTCAGTCCGACAAAATTCTACGAAGCAGCTGATGCCTTTGACTTTGCAGTTTGCAAAATTTAGGTGAGAGTCTATTGTGTTGACATATTCGTTCGGGAGGGTTGATAAGAATTTGCTGACTATATTTTTAAGTAAACGCTGAAAAATAACTACATAGTTTCTGAGAGAAATTATGATTTATAAAGTAAGTCGATTGTCTGTGACCAAAGGGAAAATATTATTAACCGAAGGGGATTTTGAAATTATTGTTCTTTGAGGCAAAGAATCGTTTGTTCCGAATGTTCTAGAGGTATCCGTATAATGTAGAAAAGGAATAAAGAAAAATAACATAATTATTATTATTCCAAACACATCGTTTTCCCAGATAAAAAGATTGTTGAAAAATTGTATGTGAAATATTTCCTTCTGAATCTACCTGCAAAAGATTTAAGAGATCAAGAAGGAACGAGATTCTGGTCTGGGAGTCTTTGAGATGACGACATCTCAGCTCCAGATAAAATTGATGGTCAGCTGCATCAATAAGCAAATATCGACGATGCTCAAGATATCAGAAGGATTGAAAATGTTTGCACAATGTGGATTGCGTTTCTGGCGCGTTACCCTTTGCGTGGAAGTGTCAGGATTTTGTATGAAAGGAAATGAATCAATAAATAAAAAGGTTAATATAATAAATAAATAAGCGAATGAACAAATTAGATAAATGAATAATTAAATAATAAGTTATTAACGAGATAAATAACTGAAGCACACAAGCAAGGCAAGCAAAGATGAGTGAAGCAAGCAATGTAAGCAAACAATCAAAGTAGACAAGCAAAGCAAGCAAACAAAGCAAACAAGCAAAGCCAGCAAGCAAGCAATGCAAGCAATGCAAGCAAAGCAAGCAAACAAAATAGCAAACTAAGGAAACAAGTAATCAAAGAAAGCAAGTAAGCAATCAAAGCAATCAAAACAAGTGTGCAAGCAAGTAATGACAGCTAGTAAGCAGGCAAAGAGAACAAAGCAATCAAGCAAGCAAGCATGTAAAGCTAGTAAGCAAACAAGCAAGAAAGGTAGCAACGTAAGCTTTGAAGTAAACAAACCAAGCAAACAAAGAAAGTGAAGAAAAAGCAAGCAAGCAAAACTAGCAAACAAACAAAGTAAAGCAAGTTAGCAAGCTAGCACACAAACAAGCAAGCAATCAGAACAAAACAAAGCAAGCACATACATCAATCAAAGCAATCTAAGCAAGCAAGCATAGCAAGTGAGCAAGGCAAGCAAGAAAGTAATAAAGCAAAACAAAAAGCAAACGAGCAAGCAAAGAAAACATGCAAAGCAAGCAAGCAAGTAAAGCAAGTAAACAAGCAAAAGTATGTAAAACAATCTAGCAAGCAAGCAAGCAAATCTATCTACAGTTCTTTTTCTTTTTATTTAAAACCAGACAACGTGAATGATGACCAACATAGGCAGATGTTCTAGATGCAGCCTCTCTGAGAGTACATTTTAGCTGCAGGAAATTTATGGTCATTTCTTCCATGAATATGCAAATTGCACCAATTCCCTTTAACCTATAACCTACAGCAGAGCGACGCATATATTGAGAATTTGAAGCAACATTGTTTGTTACTTGAGAGGCAGAAAAACAGGAAATAATTGAAAAAAAAGTTCGAGTTTGTAACGTTATTAAACACACGCACGTGAAAAGACGGGGCAGTTTTAAATTATTTTCCAAAAAATGACATCTGATTAGAATATTCATCAGCAGAAATTCAGATATTCCACATGTTTTCAAAACACATAAGCGTAGATGCACTGCATTACTACCCTAATACAATTCTATTTACTTACATTTTTTATATATTTAATTATTAATTTCTTAATTTTTACATATATTTTAATAAGCTTTTCTTCTTCCGTATTTCCCTTTACCTTCTAGTACTTCTCTCAAAAAAAAAATGAACCCATAATATTTTTTGAGGAGTTTCCTGAATTTTCTAGTCAATGGCCCATTTTGTTGGGCTTGAATAGGGTTTGATCCTTCTGAATAATAAGAATAATAATAATATTAATAATAATAATAATAATAATAATAATAATAATAATAATAATAATATTTAAATAAAAAATTATGAGAGTCACTTTGATAATGCTTTGATAATAGTCATCTAATTTTGGAATTCACGTGAACGAATCTCTTTCATATATAATTTATTTTCAGTCTTTTTCTTCGAATATTGAGTCTAAACCTCAATAACATAGTTAAATTCCAGGGGGTGGGAGGCGGGCGGAGGAGCAGAGCTGACAGTGCCTCTCACGTAAAGCAATGTAGGCATTACTTGAGGGTCCTTTGCAGCGTCCCTTGACCCCCTAGCTGCCACCCCTTTGATTCCTTTTATTGAATCTCCGTTCATATTCTCTTTCTTCCATCTCACTTTCTTCAACCTTTCTCTTCAAATTTTTTCATTGTGAATCTGCAAAAGGATTTCCTCCTGTTACGTCTTTCAACCCTTTCTACTCTCAATTACCCTTTCAGCTCCGAATGACCTCATAGGTCCCAACGCTTGGCATATGGCCTGAATTTTATATTACATTTTCGTTTCTATTCTATTCTATTCTGAGTAATTCCAGGAGGCTCTTGTCTTCTTAATTAAGAAGACATTATTACCGAAAACTTTGGGGGGAATAGAGAGCCACCTCACCTGAGCAGGTGAGTGTTGCCCTGTCTCTCACATTCTCCCCCCCCCCCCTCTACCCACCCCCACAGGGAGTTAATAAATTGGTGACCCTGACTCAACCTTTACCTTCTCTGTTTGACCTCCGCTTCTCAAGTGGGCTCTCTCTCTCTCTCTCTCTCTCTCTCTCTCTCTCTCTCTCTCTCTCTGATATCCTACGTAGTAAATGTATAAAACTAAAAATCGACCCGTTTTCCGTTTTTTGGTTCAAAAATTATTTGGAAAATCGGTATCAGTCAGAAAGAATAGACGATGTAATATCTTCCTCTAAGCCAGTACAATTTGGGGTTCCACAAGGATCAATATTAGGACCAATTCTTTTCTTAATCTATATCAATGATATGTCTACTTCATCACAGGATTGTCTCTTAATACAGTATACAGATGACAGTCAAATCCTAATCACCGGAACCATAGAAGAATTACAAATGTTAATTTCAAGAGCGGAAAGTATCTTAGAAAATGCTAAATATTATTCCAAAACTAATGGATTAAATGTAAACGAATCAAAAACTCCGTATATTTTCCTTGGCTCAAGACAGTACATTTCTCAAATTCCTGATAATATAGTTATAATTTCAATGGCCATGCTATTAGAAAAAGTGACCATGTAAAAAACCTTGGAATTTACTTTGATCAGTACATGTGTTTTGATGCTCATATAAACGAAGTTAGTAGGAAAGTGAATGGAACACTAATTTATATCAACAGAATAAAAAGACAGATTTGATCATGAAATGCGCAAAATGGTTGTTCAGTTGCTTGCGTTAAGCATAGTAAACTACTGTTTGAAGGTATGGGGCACTACGTCTAAACAACAACAACATCGAATACAAAAACTCCAAAAAAAACTTTGCGGCAAAAGTGACTGATTGGAAGGCAAAGAAATACGATCATGTAACCCCAATTTTAAAGGAATTAGAATGGCTAAATATAGAACAAAGAATACAGTATGACTTATGTCTGTTAATTTATAAAATATTGAATAATTTATTACCAACATGGATTTTTCCTCAGACATTAGTTGGATTTAGAAGTGACAGGACAACAAGAAATAGCAACGACCTTTACGTACCAAGGACAAATACCGAGCTGGGTAAAAGATCGTTCACTGTACAGGGTCCTTTAGCTTGGAATAAGCTGCCAACAGCTATAAAATCAACAGTTAATATCAATTCTTTCAAATTAGCTCTAAAGAAAAATTTTTTGCCGATAGGTTGTTAACGCTTTATACTGCATTTCCAGAATTGTAACAATTGAAGGGCAACTTTCTAAATCATAATGTTTCCTATTTACACATGTAAATAAAATTATACATCCTATTTTGTATTTTTAAGATGTTAAATCAGGTTTTTTTGGTGTGAATTGTGAGTAGTATGAAATGTAACTCATGCATTGCAATATATTTTATCCTTTGTAAGATACAGAATAGCCAAATGTTAATATTGGAAATAAAGCTTATTGTTATTATTATTATTATTATTATTATTATTACTCTCTCTCTTATCGGAAGTTGAGCTGTCATCATAAATCTCAAGTACGAAAACAACCAACATCATACTTATTGATTCTTACTCATGCTGAAAACAGTTTCGCGTTTCTCTCTCTCTCTCTCTCTCTCTCTCTCTCTCTCTCTCTCTGGTAAAACACGTCAACAATGGCAAAGAGGATTACGATACACTCACGAGTTCTCTGAAGCTTTCACATAATGGAAAGATCGTTTTAAAAAACAAAGGCTTTAGTCAAGGTCTAGAGGTATCACAATTTCCGGGTTTTTTTTGGGGATATGTTAGACATTATACGTTAATATTCACAGAATATATATATATATATATTATATATCTATATATATATATAAGATCTAATATATATATATACTATCTATATATTATTATAATATTATATACATATATATATATTTTTTAATATATATATGATCGATATATATATAATATAATATATAATATATATATATACTAATATATAATAATATATTATATATAATAATGTATATATAATCCTATATATATATATATATATATATTATAATATATATATATATATATACATATATATATAGTATATATATATATATATATATATATATATATATATATATATATATCTATATATATATATATATAATATATATATGGTTTGTGTCCTAGTTAATTAAACAATAATAAACAGAGCAACAAAAGAATAAAAAAGTAATAAAAAAGGATAAAAAAATAAATTAAAATAAGGAATAACGTATAGGCTCGAGAGAGAGCGGAATACTTATGAAGGCAAAAATAAGGTACCATATGACATCAAACAGGACTCGCCCATCTAAGTTGGGAAAGAAGCCATGATTAAGGAATAAAAGACTCTGCTAAAAGTGGAGGATTTACGAGTTCCCGATGTCCCGTCCTCAGGTCCTGAGAGGAATTAAAAAAAAAAAAAAAACGCGTCAGAATATAGAGAGCAGTGCATAGTCGCTCCTGAAGAGGTCCTAAGGACTTTTTATGAGGGTTTGTTGGTAAATGAACTTGAGGGTTTCTGAGGGGAAATCTGTTGCTGGGCTTCGACGGGAATTTGTTTGGTAAACTCGAATTCGACTTGAATCTCCGTCAATGGCTGAACGGATAAGTAATTTTCATCTCCGTATGAAACCCATCCATCAAGGCGCAATTTCGGATAATAGTCAGAATTTCTAATGTTTATTTTTTGCGAAATTTATACCGAAATGTATTTGAATAAAAGACGAATCTATCTGCATATGCAAATAACAAACCCCGAACGCAAAATACAAGATTTGGGTTGTTATCAGGACAAAACTCTTTTGGTTTTGTTATCTTGTTAAAAAATGTATATATATGACATAGTTCTCGCGGGAATGAGGGTTATATTTTGCACAGATCTCGCTAATGGCTGCTGGATTACCATATATTGCAAATAACTTACACCAGAACTGAATTAACAGCTGTATTTAATATAAAAAAACACTAGGGTAAATCTGACGTTATTTTATCCCTAAAGTTTTTTCCGTCTAATTTATATTTTTTGGGGCTTTGTTTAACTGTTCCCCTTATCATCTACAATTTGGTCCATTCCGGGAGAGAGAGAGAGAGAGAGAGAGAGAGAGAGAGAGAGAGAGAGAGAGAGAGAGAGAGAGGGTGGGGGATGGTATAATTCATTAAATAATAGTTTAAATTGCCTTCAAATCGTTTTATATGTTTTCATTTCTTAGTCGATTCCTGACGGAGAAATCTGACCTGAGGATAAAAACCATCTTTGATCTCTCTCCTGTGAAGGATTCTGTAAACAGGATGTCTTACGACTCACTCTGTTATGTTTCTCAAAGGTAAATCTAAATTCAGGGTGATGAAAGTTAGAAATGATCTGGAAAGCCTTTTAT
>NC_061095.1:59065037-59067537 GCF_015104395.2 Macrobrachium nipponense | reverse complement strand
ATTTCCCTCGTGACTCTGTCGAAATAATTATTCTGGTTCTGCGTCGTCAGATGGGACTTCATTTCCTTTGCTGTTGTGTGAGAAACGAACTGATTTTTCTTGAATGGAAAACAATGATATCTGTTGGTCATTGTTACAATCATTCTCATCAAGCGAAGATGCAATGTATTACTACCCTCATACAAATCTCATTGCCTTTTAATAACTTTATTACGTCTTTATCTATTTATTTAACAATTGAATTTATTACTTTCTTTTTTAATATGTGATCTATTCTTTCTGTGTTTCCTTTTACCTTCTGTTACTTCTTTCTAATGAACGACATTCTTTGGAAGCTTAAATTTCAATTTATGGGAGAAAGGGAAAAGGTAGAGGTAATATTCATGGCAGGAAAATGGAAAATGTCATTTCCCACTTTGTTAACAATGAAAAACAGGTCACTCTGGAATATTTAGATGGGAATTATGCTTATATATTTCAAGTCATCAGAGTTCATGAAGAAATATGTGGAAACACAATTGATGTTCACGAGAAACTATTAATAGATTGCGAGAGAGGAGAGAGAGGAGGAAGAATAGAGAGAGAGAGAGGATAGGAGAGAGAGAGATGATGGAGAGAGAGAAGAGAGTAGATATTCTGTTCAAACCGCTTCGTCTATGATGAACTGTATCTATATTCTCATACGACCCTCGTGAGGTTTGGAAATGGCTAATATATCTTAATATTATATTCATTGCATATATAATGTTATATATTACTTCCATATTTCGCAGCAATGGATAATTATAAATAGAGACAAAAAGGGAAAGACAGAGGCAGAAGGAGTTTACAGGAAAAGAAAAGAGAGAAGTAAAATAAAGATGATATATTAAAAATCCTCTTTTACATTCCATTTGATTGAAGTAAATCTTGTAAATTATGGATTTAAAAGACTCTAAAGAGATTATCCCTAATAGGACTTTCATCACCTTTGGACTTCAAATGTCCTTTGACTGGGGAACACAAGAGAGACTGACTTGTAGGACGTCCTGTTTACCGAGTCCTTCACAGGAGACAGAGATCAAAGGATGGTTTTAAGCCTCGGGTCAGAAATCCCGTCAGGAGTCGGTTAAGGAATGAAAATATATCAAAGGATTTGAATCTCTCTCTCTCTCTCTCTCTCTCTCTCTCTCTCTCTCTCTCTCTCTCTCTCTCCCCTACATCCCCCCGTTACATCATGAACAAACGAGTAGCTTTTTAAGGGAAAAACAGCGTCAGAATTTACACTGATGTTTTTTTACCTAAAGCACAGCTGTTCATTCCATTCTGGTGTAAGGTATTTGCAATGTATGGTAATTCTGCAGGCAGGCATGAGCTCGATGGGTGCAAAATATAACCGTGTTTGCTATACTTTTTTTTTGCACAATAAGAAAACATTCCTAATAATTTTTACTCAAGAGTTTTCGTCTTCACAATAACCCAAATCTTGTACTCTGCTTCCGGAGTTTGCTATTTTCAATATGCAGATATAATTCTTATATATGAAACTTGTTAAGGTTTAAATTGGAATTGATATCACAAAAGAATGAAAAATAATAAATATCAAAGAATTAAACCTCCAAATAGTTTGGGGAGTTCTCTCACGTTGAGAAATATGGGTCATGATTTTCAAACCAGTGTCGACGAGAGAGAAAAAAAATGGTAAGAAAAGCCAGAATATTCAGTGCAAGTACCTGAGGAGGAGGGACAGGCGTCTGCCTCGTGTTGTAGAATCGTCTGACTTTCTCAAAATGAAGGCAGCGGAATAATGAAGTCTCCTAAATGACTTCAGTGGAACCATCAGCTATGATTTGAACAACACCTGGTGAAGGTTATTGGAACATTCTCGGTCGAGTCAAAACATTTTTTTTTTTATGAAGCCTATATTTTTCCCATAGCGGCGGTTATTGTGCATTTACAAGGCTGTATCTTACAGCAAAACAAGTGTAGGCATTGAATTGACTAGTGTTAAGTGTGGCCTGTCCATTTTTGTCAGATCTTGATGCATAGAAGAGTCTGAAGGAATTGTTATGTAAACAGAGGCGAGTGGGGGTGGGAGGAAGGTCTTGTCTGAACAGGGACCCAACATTCCCTCCTTTGAAACGAATAATGGATCAGATTTCCTCTCTTGCAGTCGTAAGTTATTTTTGCAGATTATTCACTGAGAATAAAGCTTTAGACGACTAAAACACCATCAATAAAGAAAAGAATATTCATCATACTTATTTACTTTTGTCATAAAGGTTTTTTTTCCATAGCATTAGATGAATGAAACGCCAAACGTTATCAGAAAGACTTCATTCCACATCATTGTGTTTATTTCATCCACCAGTAACAGCATTTCTGAATCGTTGTTTGAGTATACTTCAATAATTCCCCAATCTCTCTTCCTTCCGCCCACCACCCCCGCCCTGTACCAACCCCGCCTCCATCCCCACCCACGGCCTCTCTGTCCGAGTGAATAGTCCTGTTTCTTTTCAAT
>NC_061095.1:59043690-59064537 GCF_015104395.2 Macrobrachium nipponense | reverse complement strand
AATTCCTTCAGACTCTTCTATGCATCAAGATCTGACAAAAATGGACAGGCCACACTTAACACTAGTCACTTCAATGCCTACACTTGTTTTGCTGTAAGATACAGCCTTGTAAATGCACAATAACCGCCGCTATGGGAAAAATATAGGCTTCAGACAAAAGAAGTTTTGACTCGACCGAGAATGTTCCAATAACCTTCACCAGGTGTTGTTCAAATCACAGCTGATGGTTCCACTGAAGTCATTTAGGAGACTTCAATCATCCTCTGCCTTCATTTTGAGAAAGTAAGACGATTCTACAACATGAGGCAGACGCCTGTCCCTCCTCCTCAGGTACTTGCACTGAATATTCTGGCTTTTCTTAACAATTTTTTTCTCTCTCGTCGACACTGGTTTGAAAATCATGACCCACATTTCTCAACGTGAGAGAACTCCCCAAACTATTTGGAGGTTTAATTCTTTGATATTTATTAATTTTCATTCTTTTTTTATATCAATTCCAATTTAAACCTTAACAAGTTTCATATATAAGAATTATATCTGCATATTGAAAATAACAAACTCAGAAAGCAGAATACAAAATTTGGGTTATTGTGAAGACGAAAACTCTTGAGTAAAAATTATTAGGAATGTTTTCGTATTGTGCAAATAAAAAAAAGTATAGCAAACACGGTTATATTTTGCACCCATCGAGCCCATGCCTGCCTGCAGAATGACCATACATTGCAAATAACTTACACCAGAATGGAATGAACAGCTGTGCTTTATGTAAAAAAACATCAGTGTAAATTCTGACGCTTCTTTTTCCCTTAAAAAGCTACTCGTTTGTTCACGCTGGAATGATTAGGAGAGAGAGAGAGAGAGAGAGAGAGAGAGAGAGAGAGAGAGAGAGAGAGAGAGAGAGAGAGAGAGAGATTCAAATCCTTTGATAGTTTTCATTCCTTAACCGACTCCTGACGGGATTTCTGACCCGAGGCTTAAAACCATCCTTTGATCTCTGTCTCCTGTGAAGGACTCGGTAAACAGGACGTCCTACAAGTCAGTCTCTCTTGTGTTCCCCAGTCAAAGGACCTTTGAAGTCCAAAGGTGATGAAAGTCCTATTAGGGATAATCTCTTTAGAGTCTTTTAAATCCATAATTTACAAGATTTACTTCTATCAAAGGGAGTGTAAAAGAGGATTTTTGATATATCATCTTTATTTTACTTCTCTCTTTTCTTTTCCTGTAAACTCCTTCTGCCTCTGTCTTTCTCTTTTTGTCTCTATTTATAACTATCCACTGCTGCGAAATATGGAAGTAATATATAATATTATATGCAATGAATATAATATTAAGATATATTAGCCATTTCCAAACCTCACGAGGGTCGAAGGAGAATATAGATGCAGTTCATCATAGACGAGGTGAACAGAATATCTCTCTCTCTCTCTCTCTCTCTCTCTCTCTCTCTCTCTCTCTCTCTCTCTCTCTCTCTCTCTCGCAATCTATTAACAGTTTCTCGTGAACATCAATTGTGTTTCCACATATTTCTTCATGAACTCTGATGCCTTGAAATATTTCTGCATAATTCCCAACTAAATATTCCAGAGTGGCCTGTTTTTCATTGTTAACAAAGTGGGAAATGACATTTTCCATTTTCCTGCCATGAATATTACCTCTACCTTTTCCCTTTCTCCCATAAATTGAAATTCAAGCTTCCAAAGAATATGTCGTTCAATAGAAAGAAGTAACAGAAGATAAAAGGAAATACAGAAAGAAGAGATCACAGAAAGAAGAGATCGCTTATTAAAAAAGAAAGTAATAAATTCAATTGTTAAATAAATAGATAAAGACGTAATAAAGTTATTAAAAGGCAAGGAGATTTGTATGAGGGTAGTAATGCATTGCATATTCGCTTGATGAGAATGATTGTAACAATGACCAACAGATATCATTGTTTCTCACACAACAGCGAAGGAAATTTAGTCCCATCTGACGACGCAGAACCAGAAAAATTATTTCGACAGAGCCACGACGGAAATCTGACTTTTTCCTGCTACCCCGGAAGTTTACATTTCAGAAAAGAGGTTTAAAAATGAATTGGTAATTTTTTCGGAAGGAAAATCCTCGTGAGTCTGAGATTTATTTTATTTAAGTTCTTTCTATTTTCCGTTTTCTGCTGTTGCTCTTATTTGGCGTGGAATAGAATATGTTATTTAGGACATAGGCCAGGCGCTGGGACCTGTGAGGTCATTCAGCCCGTAATTAAGGGAAACTGAGAGTAAAAAGGTTTGAAAGGTGTAACAGGAGGAAAACTCCTATTACACCGTGATACAATTGTTAGGAGAGATTGGCTACCAAGATGGAAGGAAGAGAATATGAACGGAGTTACAGTAAAGTGAATGCAAAGGGTTGCGGCTAGGGCCCATGGAAGGGACCCTGCAAAATAAACTTAAGTAATGTTTACAGTGCACCGCGTGAGGTGCACCGGAGGCACTACCCCCCTAAGGGGTCTCCCTGGCCTAAGTAGCGGGGGTCTTCTGCAAAATCGTCCTGACAAAAACTCCGTCACAAAAGTTTATTTGGGAAAACTTTCATCTTGTGGTCCTCGGACGTGGGAGAGCATCTTTTGTCTTTAGTGACCACCTAAACATATCACACCAACATGAAACTGATGTCTCTCTCTCTCTCTCTCTCTCTCTCTCTCTCTCTCTCTCTCTCTCTCTTTTCAACCCTGGATTTATTTCATGGAGGAACTTGAATTAAGTTACAGTTAACATTGTAATAAGGGAACGTGAATTCTTTTATGAGAGAATTTCTCAGAATATTGTTCAAAGTGAATTCCAACAGGCATCTTGGAATACATGTTCCTCTACCGAGTTATTCCTTTAATAAAATAATTGATTATTGTGAAGAAACTTCCTTGAAAATCAAGTGACAAGCCCTTGACAGGGAAAGGCATATTGTAAAACTACTACTAAATTCATTCATATTTTCCGAAAACTGCTCCTGATTTCTGTCATATGGTCCGATAAGTATTCCTGAATGCTTCCATATTATCCAAAAAATTTCATTAATTCATCCATATTTCCCTAAATATAGAAAGTCGGTATCATCGTCTGGATTTAACTAATATTTGGAAGTGATTTCGAATTTTGGCAGCAGTCCATTTGCAACTCAGAAGGTGTTTGAGGATCATTGTGTCCCTGAGAGACGAAGTCTTATCCAAGATTCAGCGTGAGGAATCTGAAGGTTTTCTGTGGGAACAGAAATACAAAGCCGATGGAAACTCGAGAAAATATACAAAGTTATTTGTGTTCATATCAGCCGCAGTTGATACCCATAATCACGGTTATCAAAACAGCCCTCCGATTGCTCCATTCCAAAATCAGGAATGACCGCAAAGGTGCCTACAACCGACTCCATGGAATTTAACTAAGCGATTGAGGTTTACTCAATAATAAGAAGAGAAAGACTGAAAATAAATTATATAAATTATACATGAAGATTTGTTTACGTGGAAAACAAAATTAGATGACTCTTATCAAAGCATTATCGAAGTGACTCATTCTTTATTTCAATTATTATTATTATTATTGTTTGTTTTTTTTTTTTCCTTTTTTTTTTTGCTCTATCACAGTCCTCCAATTCGACTGGGTGGTATTTATAGTGTGGGGTTCCGGGTTGCATCCTGCCTCCTTAGGAGTCCATCACTTTTCTTACTATGTGTGCCGTTTCTAGGATCACACTCTTCTGCATTAGTCCTGGAGCTACTTCAGCCTCTAGTTTTTCTAGATTCCTTTTCAGGGATCTTGGGATCGTGCCTAGTGCTCCTATGATTATGGGTACGATTTCCACTGGCATATCCCATATCCTTCTTATTTCTATTTTCAGATCTTGATACTTATCCATTTTTTCCCTCTCTTTCTCTTCAACTCTGGTGTCCCATGGTATTGCGACATCAATGAGTGATACTTTCTTCTTGACTTTGTCAATCAACGTCACGTCTGGTCTGTTTGCAAGTATCACCCTATCCGTTCTGATACCATAGTCCCAGAGGATCTTTGCCTGATCGTTTTCTATCACTCCTTCAGGTTGGTGCTCGTACCACTTATTACTGCAAGGTAGCTGATGTTTCTTGCACAGGCTCCAGTGGAGGGCTTTTGCCACTGAATCATGCCTCTTTTTGTACTGGTTCTGTGCAAGTGCCGGGCATTCGCTTGCTATGTGGTTTATGGTTTCATTTTTCGTATTGCACTTCCTACATATGGGAGAGATGTTATTTCCGTCTATCGTTCTTTGAACATATCTTGTTCTTAGGGCCTGATCTTGTGCCGCTGTTATCATTCCTTCAGTTTCCTTCTTTAGCTCTCCCCTGTAGCCATTGCCAATTGTCATCGCTGGCTAGTTCTTTAGTCTGTCTCATGTATTGTCCGTGCATTGGTTTGTTGTGCCAGTCCTCTGTTCTGTCTGTCTTTCTCCTGTCTCTGTATATTTCTGGGTCTTCGTCTACTTTTATTAGTCCTTCTTCCCATGCACTCTTGAGCCACTCGTCTTCACTGGTTTTCAGATATTACCCCAGTGCTCTGTTTTCGATATTGACGCAGTCCTCTATACTTAGTAGTCCTCTCCCTCCTTCCTTTCGTGTTATGTATAGTCTGTCCGTATTTGCTCTTGGGTGTAGTGCTTTGTGTATTGTCATATGTTTCCTGGTTTTCTGATCTATGGTGCGGAGTTCTGCCTTCGTCCATTCCACTATTCCTGCGCTGTATCTGATTACTGGCACTGGATGCCCATGTGTTTATGGATTTTATCATATTTCCGGCGTTGAGTTTTGACTTGAGTATCGCCTTGAGTCTCTGCATATATTCTTTCCTGATCGTGTCCTTCATCTCTTGGTGTTTTATATCCCCTCCTTCCATTATTCCCAGGTATTTGTATCCTGTCTCATCTATGTGTTTGATGTTGCTCCCATCTGGTAGCTTTATCCCTTCAGTTCTCGTTACTTTGCCTTTTTGTATGTTGACTAAGGCGCATTTTTCTATTCCAAACTCCATCCTGATGTCCCCAGATACAATCCTTACAGTCTGGATTAGGGTATCTATTTCCTTGATGCTCTTACCATACAGCTTGATGTCGTCCATGAACATCAGATGGTTGATTCTGTTGCCTCTTTTCTTGAGTTGGTACCCGGCATCCATCTTCTGTAGTACTTTTGTCATGGGAATCATGGCTACTACGAAGAGTAGTGGGGACAGTGAGTCGCCCTGGAAGATCCCTCTCCTGATATTAACCTCTGCTAGTCTTATTCCAGAGCTTGTAAGTATTGTATTCCAGTTGCGCGTTGTATTTTTGAGGAAGCTGATAGTGTTTTCCTCTGCCCCATATATTTTCAGGCATTCTATTAGCCATGTGTGTGGTATCATGTCGAAGGCTTTCTTATAGTCTATCCATGCCATGCTTAGGTTGGTTTTCCTTCTCCTACTGTTCTTCATTACCATTTTGTCTATCAGGAGCTGGTCTTTTGTGCCCCTACACTTCCTTCTGCAGCCTTTCTGTTGGTGGGGGATGGTGTTTGTCTCCTCTAGGTAGTTGTATAGCCTTTCACTGATGATACCTGTTAGTAACTTCCACATTATTGGTAGGCAGGTGATAGGCCTGTAGTTACTGGCTATATTTCCCTTACTCTTGTCTTTTTGTACTAAGGATGTTCTTCCTGTGGTCATCCATTTGGGTGCTTGGTGATTTGAGATACAATGCTGGAGTTGTTCTGCTATTCGTGGGTGTAGGGCCTTGAAGTTTTTGAGCCAGTATCCATGGACTTCATCGGGACCTGGGGCTTTCCAGTTTGGCATTTTCTTTAGTTGGTGTCTGACTGTGTCTGTCGTGATCTCTGTGAATCTTTGTTTTATTCTCCCTGTTTCTTCTTCCTTGACTTCCTGGAGCCATGTTGCATGTTTGTTGTGTGATACCGGATTGCTCCATATGTTTTCCCAGAGTCTCTTACTTGGTTCGGCTTCAGGAATTTCTGGGTTGTTGTCTTCCCCTCTTAGTTGGCTGTATAGTCTTTTCTGGTTGGTTCCGAATAGTTTGTTCTGTTGGTATCCCTTATTCCTGTTCATGTACCGTTGGATCTTATGTGCTTTGGCCTTAAGCCTCTGTTTTACATCTTCTATTGTGTTGTTTAGTCCCCTCTCTTGTACTTTGTATTTCTCGTTGAGTTCCTCCCTTGTTTTCTTGCTTCTTAGCCTTTTTTCTGCCATCTCTTTCAGTTTACTCAAGTCAGATCTCATCACCATGATTTGCTTTTCCAGGCGCCTTTTCCAAGGAGGTTGTTGTTTTGGTTTCTGTTGGGTTGGTTGTGCTGGTGGTGTTGGTGTTCGAATCCCCATCAGTTCTGCTACTAATCTTGCTCCTGCATATGTCAAGTTATTTGTTTCTGTGATACTGGTGGTGTGTATTATGGCCATTATTTCATTGACCTCACTTGTTTTCTCCCTTAATTTCTTGGTGTTGTAGGCTTTCATGGAAGAGATCTTTGTTCTCTCTGTATCTGGCTCCATCCATTGTCTAATCTTTTCTACCCATTCCGTCCTCTCTGTTACTTCGTCGGTGTTTCTTCGTGTGTCGTTGTTTGATACCTCATCCTCCCTGTCGTCTTCTGTGGCATCGTCTCTCAGTTCGTCTTCGTTGTCGTTTGACATTTCCCTTTCCAGTTCTTATTATTATTATTATTATTATTATTATTATTATTATTATTATTATTATTATTATTATTATTATTATTATTATTATTATTATTATTATTCAGAAGATGAACCCTATTCATATGGGAGAAGCCAAGCAAATGGGCCACTGACTTGAAATCCAAGAAGCTTCCAAAAAATAGTAAGGTGTTCGCTCGAAAGAAGTAACAGAAGGTAATGGGAAACACAGAAAGTAGAGAGCACTTAATAAAAAAAGTAAGATGAAAAATTAAAAAAATACATAGGAAAAAATGTAAGTACGTAAATGATCGAAATGCAAAGAGAATTGTATTTGGGTAGTAATGAGTTTCGACAACAAGTGAAATATCTGAAATTTTGCCGATGAACGTTCTAATTACGTAGATGTCATTGTTTGGGAAATAATTTAAAACTGCACCGTCATTTCACATGTGTGTGATTAATAACATTGTAAAGTTGAACTTTTTTAAAGATTCATTTCCTGTTTTTCTACCTCTGAATTACATAAACAATGTTGCCTGCTGTAGGTTATAAGTTACAGGGAATCGGGGCAATTTGCATATTCATGGAATAACTGACCATAAATTTCCTGCAGCTGAAACGTCATCTTGGAGAGGCGGTATCTGGAACCTGTAGGTACCTCTGTTATTCATCTTTCACGTTATCTGGTTTTCATTGGGGAAAAGGAACTTTAGATAGATTTGATGGCTTGCTTGGCTTTGGTAGATTTGCTTGCATGCTTGACAGATTTGCTTCCTTACTTGGCTTGGTAGAATTGCTTCCTTATTTGCTAGAATGTTTTGCTTACCTTGTTTTCTTGTTTTTCTTGGCTGATTGCTTAGTTTGCTTTGTTTGCTTGCTCGTTTGCTTTTTATGCTTTGCTTTATTGCTTGTTTGCTTGCTTTGCTCACTTGCTGTGCTTGCTTGTTTTGCTTAATGAATTTTCTAGCCTTGCTTTGTTCTGATTGTTTGTTTGTTTGTTTGCTTGCTTGCTTGCTAGCTTGCTTTGCCTTGTTTGTTTGTTTGCTAATTTTGCTTGCTTGCTTTCTTGTTTGTTTTGTTTGCTTGCTTTTCTTACTTCCTTGTTTACTTTGTTACTCCTCTTGCTTGCTTGCTTTGTTTGCTTTATGCTCTTTGCGTGCTAACTTTGTGTGCTTTACGCTCTTTGCTTGCTTACTTGCTTTCATTACTTGCTTGCATACTTACTTTGCTTGCATAATAGATTTGCGTGCTTGCTTGCTTACTTTGAGTGCTTAATAGATTTACTTGTTTTGCTTTCTTGCTAGCTTGCTTTGATAACTTGCGTGCTTTGATTGCTAAGGTTGCTTTCGTGCTTTCTTTGATTGCTTGCTTCCTTGGTTTGCTTTGCTTTTTTGCTTGCTCAATTGCTTGTTTGCTCTGATGCATTGCTTCCTTGCTATCATTGTTTGTTTGCTTTGTTTCCTTGCTAGCTTCACTCCTCTTTGCTTGCTTTGCTTGTTTACTTCAGTTATCAATCTACATAATAACTTACTTATTCGTTTATCTCATTTGTTCATTCGCTTATATATTATATTAACCTTTTTACTTATTTATTTTTTTCCTTTCATACAAAATCTTGACACTTCCACGCAAAGAGTTACTCATCAGAATCTCAATCCACATTGTGCAAACATTGACAATCCTCCTGATAATTTGAGCATCGTCCATATTTGCATATTGGCGCAGTTGACCTTCACTTTTATCTGGACCTGATATGTCGTCATCTCAAAGACTCCCAGACCAGCATCTCGTTCCTTCTCGATCTCTTGAATCTTTAGCAAGCAGATTCAGAAGGAGATATATCAGAGACAAAGTTCAAAGACTTTTAGTGTCTTTTTACCTGGGAGGTCGATGTGTTTGGAACTTGTTACCCTGAGTATTACTTTAAATATTATTAAGTCTTATTATAAAAGCTAAAGAATATTCTTTGGAAGCTTCTTGAATAGAGTCCAATTACTTAACAGCCTCGTAGATAATGAAAGACAAATTATCGGAAAAATAGAGAAAATTCTTTATAACATAAATTCAGTTAACTCCGCCATTCTTTTTAATAAGACATATAGCCGAGAAAGTCTGCTTCCTGCTTATACATTATTATTATTATTATTATTATTATTATTATTATTATTATTATTATTATTATTATTATTATTATTATTATTATTATTATTATTATTATTATTATTATTACCATGGCATCAAACCCCTCGCAAACACTGCGCCACTCACCTGGCTTTAAGCAGACAAATACTGACATATAAAACAATTATTCCAAAATGAACAAAGATTCGATTAGAACAATAATTATATTATAAGGAAAAAAATCGACCTCAATTTCATATCAGCATGAAACGAGGGGCCTCCACCTGCAAGTGAGACTCATCCAAAGGAAGTGTAATATCTGGTGGCTAATGATACTGGGGGGAGAGAGAGAGAGAGAGAGAGAGAGAGAGAGAGAGAGAGAGAGAGAGAGAGAGAGAGAGAGAATTATTATTGTAAGGGTCTACTTTTATAGATGAACAATAAATGGCATACTATTGAAATAAAGAAAAAAGCATGAATAAATATAAATAGATAAAATCCTCGTATGCTATTCTAGTTGGAGTTTCGTAAACAGAGAGAGAGAGAGAGAGAGAGAGAGAGAGAGAGAGAGAGAGAGAGAAAATGATATCTATGCAAACTGGGTCTTTACAAATGACCCGTTTCCTCTCCAACCCCGTCCTTGCTGTTACATTTTAGGGAAGAACTAGAATATTATTCCTTTCACGGATGCCATTATTATATAATATCCATGTATGTAAACTTGCGTGTATCTTAAATATAAAACTGGAAGTATGAAGATGTATGAAGAATAAACAACAGAGAGGATAAGAAGCAAAGACACTGCGTTGTTACGTCACTAGATTGATGCCTTCCTATTGTCTGAGTAATTCAAACGAACAGAACAGCAGCCAATCAGAACATTAGTTTCTGTTGTGGTTTTGTCAGAAATGACAAAAAGTGTCTGTGGGGAATCTGTGACACCTATTTTCTTTTCGTTTTTGGTGTTTGCAAGAGGAATGGAGTGCTATGTGTGTCTCTCTCTTGACAGAACTGAATTAATAGCAAAACTTCCAACCAGACCTTGTGAGTTTTTTTCCCCTATTATGTCTACTTTTTCTCTTGTCCAGAAAAGTTTCTGTTCCTTTTTGTCTTCCTGCTTCTCACCGGAGAAGGAATTCTCCTCACTTCTCGGCCTTCTCTGATACCTGCCAAGGGTTCCAGGTCTCCATGTTACGGAGATGAAATGGTTATACCCTGATGAGACAGTTCATTGTGTCTTCTTTTCTTGTCAATACTTGGCCTCAGGATTCCTTCAGTGATCTCTTACTTATTCACCAGATAATTAAAGCTGCAAGATAGTTTGTACAACTTTCTAGGTGCTTAGAGAAACCTTTAAGATTATTATATACTGGTCTGAAGCCATCTTTAATTTCCTAGTTATATACATTTTCGATTATGCTTCTCGTCAAACTGAGACAGTTACTCTGAGAGCAAAACTTCACTGTAGTTTGAGCCGCCGGTTTAGAGAACAACTTCCAGTTACCTTTCACAACCCCTCCCCTCAAGAGACAGTTATAGTGTGATTAAGCAACACAAAGAATGTAATTTTCACGAACCTGTTATCATAAGTACAATTCAAAATGACAAATTCTCATTGCTTGAAACTTGGTTAAGCAAATTCCGCCTCCTCCAGTAGAGTCCATTGACTCAGGCAGTCTGTTCCCGCCTTTCCTCGTGTGCCATTTTGTTCAGATTCTTTTGTGAGAGAAAGCGCATCCTTTCTCTTGCAGAAAATATAATTGAAAAGCTACATTTCAATCTACTTTCTATGTAATTTCAGAAGCAGTTTACAAAGTCATCAGGACAATATAGACCAGCATCAAAATTAGTCTGCTATGCTACCTGTCATGCTGTGATTTGGGAATCATTTTTCTACTATTAAAGTATTTGATGAGTATGAATTTGCGTACAAAAAAATCAAGTGAAAACCTTTAGACCGAGATTAGTTCTCAAAACAACACTAGACTTAGTTGTAGTCCTCTATAAATATGTGAGGTAGATGCAAATATTGCTATGAAAACAACATGGATGCTGATTAGTAAAGGGACATACTACCACTGCCTTAGAGATGAAAGTACAGTGCTATGCTTACGTCAACATTGTCAGACTGCATCTAGACTAGAGAGAGAGAGAGAGAGAGAGAGAGAAGAGAGAGCGAGAGAGGTGGGAAGGTTTGTTGGGAGGAGAAAGAGAAGAGATTGAGAAGACGCAGGACAAATGCTTGTCAAGCACCGTGTTTATTTGGTGAAAGCATCATATCACTCCATCAAAGTCTCTTAAGGAAGCAAACATCCTTCTGCGAAAGCAAAGGGCAGATAAACTAAAAGTAAACGAGCTACGTTTTACGCTGCCATTAGTTAAGTAACGCCTACAATGCACCGCTACCCCCATACGGGTATAAAAGCTGTGGGAACCATCAACTCAATTAGTCCAGTTACCAATGTTACTGAATAAAAATTGGATCTCCCCCAATAACTTCTTTGCCTTCTAGAAATGAGTGACTGAAAGGCCTCCTGAGATTAATAATGGTTCCGTTCGAATCGCGATTTAAAAAAAATAGTAAATTAAATTGTGTGAATTGAGGTTTATTGGTCGTTAAGATTCTTCATGACGAGAGGAGAGAGACCTCACTAACAGTCGTTTTCTGCAGCCACCTCTCTCTATCAGAATCTGATGTATTTCAGTCTCTGGTCAAATTGATATCTCAAATCGCTGACGAACACGAGTTTGATTTGTGCGAAGAGAGAATAACATCAGGAAAGAGCAATTTGACGCTAATTGGGTGAAATGTCCTTTAGGGTGATTAACTTGTCAGTTATCCAGAACAGAAATGAGATATCACAGCTGGAAAAAGCCTGATTTCAGTTTGTTCTGATTTACTCTCGAATTGATCTGAATTTTAGTTGTAGCACAAGTTCAATCAGTGCAGTTTATGATTTTAAAGAGACTTGTTATAGATCCAACAACACGATCTCAATGAAAGAATGAAATACATACACAGCTGGCTTGAAAAAAAAATTACTTTTGCCTGTGGAAAATCAACTCCGAAAAATAATAATTTTACGTATGGGATTTTGATTCAAATTGATATATAGAGAAATTATGATAGAAAGTGATTTTTTGGCTTGGAAAAACTTTATATAAATGCAGTAATAAAACTTAGATGAAGAAATCATAAAGGGTGATCATCTCAGAAACGATGCTACTGTCTGATGACTGCCTGAATTTCCTTTGTGTTAAATAAATCATTCTGTTTGAACTGATGAACGGAATAGAATACAATATACAATTTAGACCAAAGGCCGAGCGCTGAGACCTATGAGGTCATTCAGCGCTGAAACGGAAACTGACTAAGATGGTTTGAAAGGTGTAACAGGAGGAAAACCATTTGCAGTTGCACTATGAAACAACTGTTAGGAGAGGGTTGAGGAAATTGAGATGGAAGAAAGAGAATATGAACGAAAGTACAGTAAAAGGAATGAGAGGGATTGCAGCTAGGGACCATAGAAGGGACGCTTCAAAGAATCTCAAGTAATGCCTACAGTGCATCGCATGAGGTGCACAGACGGCACTGCTCTCCTACGGAACTGATATGCTGAGAAAAGTTCAATATTATTCGCTATACGAATATGAATGCTCCTCCAGAATGGAATAAAATCAATTGTCAATTCTTCCAAAATAGGCAAAACGAAATTTCCATTCATGAAGTTGCAAATCCTAAAGAATCAAATATTTATTATCGTTATTTAATAAGCCCGAATCTGATGCATCTGTCCATTGACCTCAAATATGACGTATTTTGATACCTTGTATTCCTTAGAATCAAACGGAAAGACACTTTCAGCTGCACACAAAGAAACAAACAAATGTTACTTCGTTAGTAAACATTCCTTTCCCTTTGATCCAAATGTATTGCATGTTTTTATTCATTCGCGTTCAGCTGCTGAAAAAGAGTTTTGTATTTATTGAAGGGAAAACTTTTTTTGAATGTTGATGTTTAGATCATTCTTTTAAATAATCTCTGATCTACTAACAATGTGGATATCAGAGCTTTTAACAAAACTAAAGGTTAATTTCATGGTGTACACAAACATCTGCTCATCATTCGTGTTTAATAATTGTTGCCATGAATAAGAAATATTAAATTAAAAATTTTCCATAAAAATTCTAGCAGCAAAAAAGCCTATATATTTTTCCACTGACGCTAAAAAAAATCAGGAAAAATATCACACAAAAAATGTTCCCCCTCCCCCCACAACAATATTTGGACTATTTACGGTCCGTATTCCCGCAAACCTTGAACTTGCAGATAAGGACAAACACTGAGGCAAAACCATTTTCCTCGCGCTTGAGGAATTCCGCTTTCCTCTCCTCCAGGTGAGGAAACATTTCCTCAAAGTGGAGGCAACAGAGGCCCAGAACAGATGTCGAAAATGGGAAAGAAAGAATGCCGGTTTCCACAAGAATAAATTCACTTGCTTTTTGTATTAATGATAGTTTCCAAGTTTGCTGAAACTCTGTTTGAGGCCAACCAGCAGATAGAGAGATAGAGATCTCTGGATAGAGAGTGGATAGACAAGTTATAAGTTTGAAGTCTATCTGATGGAAATTCTGACTTCGGGAAAGATTCAGAATCTCGTCATTTGTGGATTCTACGTATTATTAGAATATATATAAGGACTAGCATTGGATTTCATTTATTCTTAGAGTATATATAAAGAATGGGACTGGATTTGACTCCTTTTTAGAATTATTATGAAGAATGGCAATGGATTCCACGTATTCATAGGATATAATATATAAAGAGAGTTAAGAATTATATTTATTAAATGAGTTGTGGATTGTACATTATCTCAGAATAAATCTAAAGAGGAAATATGATTGTTAATGAGTAAATGAGCTGCAGTCCAGAATTTCAGTTTCATAACGAAGTAGAGACATAAGCACCACAGTGGCGACCTCTGACCTTTTGGGTCAAAAATGGTCTCGCCAAGATTAATTGCCTCTTTTAAAGTCTTCCTCAACTAAGAATATTATTATTATTATTATACATTATTATATTCTACCCCTTTCTCTTCTCTTTCTAAAGATGTGGGTCTAGAATTAGTACTTGTAAACGACTGGTCTTCAGATCGTCCTTTTTCAGTGGAAGGTTGCGGAAAGTTATGTTTCTGTGCGAGACTATTTTCATTCCTCTCTCTCTCTCTCTCTCTCTCTCTCTCTCTCTCTCTCTCTCTCTCTCTCTCTCCCCTTCCCAAATGACGCTCGTGTAATTCACAGGTACCAAGTTCCACCAATATATCGAGCCAAATTTAATTATTTTCTTTTTGTTTTCAGACAAAACTGTACATATGTTCGCATTCAGAATATATATTACTGTTTGGGCACATGCCTGTAAATATATTTAAGTTAAGAATGTGTATTATGGTTTATAAGTAAGCTTATACATTCATTCATATGTAAACGTACCCAAACACACAAATGGTAGTATGGCTTATACACCAAGGAAACGTCTTTTGCTATTAATGTCTATAGTTTCACAAAGGTCAGGAAAACTGTGAATGTTAATTACTCGTTAATTACTAGAGAAGCGTTAATATCATTTAAAAAAAACTCATGGCAGCAATTGCAAAATCAAGATTAAAACCAGTTTCTTCGGCGTACTAGAGTTTTCTGTACAGTGTATAATGCTGTATGAAACTCTTAGCCGTTTCCCATGACACTTGCAGCCACTGCCCGGTGGTGGCCAGCGTTGTTAGTACCCATAGCGGTGCCATTAGTACGATTATGGCTAAATTTAACTTTAAATGAAATAAAAACCACAGAGGCTAGAGGGCTGCAATTTGGTATGTTTGATGAGACTGGAGGGTGGATGATCAACATACCAATTTGTAGCCCTCTAGCTTCCGTAGTCTTTATGATCTTAGGGCGGCCAGACAAAGCCATCTTAATAGTTTTCTTTAACAGAAAACTAAAAATGAAATCTTTAGGATCAAGCTGATGTAAGGGACACTGTCACATCGCCTTTTCATCTGCATCTCATAATTTCAGACGATTCTGAAATCCCGTTGTGTCCGGGAATTATGATTCCCGCCGTTTGAATTTCATAGAACAGATGCACATGTTTGAGACAAACACACACACATAATCCCATGCTTTTCTTCTTCCAAAGGATTCCCAACTTCTCTCCTAACTCAGAATCTCGAACATAATTCCAGAAGAACCCGTTTTCGGAGGGAGACAAACGCTAACTTTCGCGCGCATGAATTTTGCTAATGGCAATAATGTCGCATTAAGAATGCGAAGAACTGGGGAATTATGATTTTGCTGTCCTCTCTCTCTCTCTCTCTCTCTCTCTCTCTCTCTCTCTCTCTCTCTCTCTCTCTCTCTCTCTCTTTACTTGCAAGCCTCTTTTAAAAATATAACTCACTCAGTAAAGTACAAAGGACAAATGCAATTCTAATTTCATATCGTATCTCAATTGCTGGAAGCAGAAAGTTTCCACATCGAGTTTTATTCGTAATATTTATATAATATATATGTTAAGAGATTTACAAGATCTTGAGAGGCAGAGCAGTGCTCTTCGTTGGTGTAAATATTTTAAAATAAAGCAGGGCTTTCAACCTTAACTAAGAAACTATGTCGGATGTTCCTTCCAGTTAGAGCAAAATGGCGCCTGAACTGGAAAGAAGCCGAAGCTCTTCAGCTGAGTCATCCAGGGGATGAAGGAATGACATCAACACATCTACACAAAATGGCCTAATATTCAACAATGTAATGGCGCCCATAGGTTGGGAATTCACGAAATGATTTCATTTGTATGATTATTTTAAAAGCACATTTAAGCCTAAATTTTAACTATTGACTTTGCAGCGGCAAATGTGTCTAAGGTATCTCTCTTTATCTCTTTATTAAGTTTTAATGGATTACCTATTCATCAAAATGAGAAGATTAGTTATGATTCGAAGTTATTCGTGTTTTAGAATTTTTACTATGTTTTCTCAGTTTTCGGATTCATGAAATCTCTGATCCTTCGTTCACGGTGTTATTTAACTCATTCATTTTTATGGAGGATTCTGAATCATTACTCTCCCACCTCCAATTCCCCCACCCCTAACCCCAACACTTTTTTTCGTTAAAATCCAATCAATTTCTTCTTCCTTTCCTAACGAGAGAAGGGTAAGCCCCACTACATTCCCCAATCCAATTTACAACCCACTACAGTCTGTTATAAATGTTGAACAACGGAACCCTTGACCTTGTTTCTGTGAATTTTATTGGGTAAAGGCTTCACCCCCCGCACCCACCGCCTCCCTGGGGGCCATATACTATAACATCTTGATTCAGTCCTCTCTTGAATTTCTCGCTCCTGTTTCACAAGACCCGACACCAACGGCTGCACTTTCCCTTATTCTCGCTTTGGTGGTTTAGGTAAAATTGGCTTTATTTTAACCTTGGCCTGAGATAAAGTGTGGAGGGGCGTAGTGTAGGGAGGCTGGTGTGGGCCTTAAGGACTCAGCGCCCAACTGAATGTGTGTCAGTTATAGGGCGTATATGATAGTTTGTGGTACTGTCTGTTGAGGATGATGGCTGGAGCACCAGTGACAGAAGTCCGAACAAACAATAATTATTATTGATGGAAATGTAATTAATCATTTTCGAGAACCACGTGTCTTCATTACATGGAAAACAAATCATATAGTAAGTAAGTTCAAGTTAAATAAAAATATATATCTATAAATGGGTAAATCAAAGGGGTTAGTTCATATAAATTTTATTCGATGTAATTTCATATTACTGTTGTAAAAAAATTCGATTACGATTTAAGACACGTTATATAAATATATATATATATATATATATATATATATATATATATATATATATATATATATATATATATATATATATATATATATATATATATATACATATATATATATATATATATATATATATATATATATATATATATATATATGTATGTATGTATGTAGTATGTATGTATGTATGTATGTATGTATGTGTGTGTGTAGACAAGACCTTTAAATAAAAAACATTCTTTATTCGGAGATCTGTTTATTTGTTGTGCAAATATCACAGTGCATGCAAATGGATTCCTCCAACCCTTTCCTGCCTTTACTTAAAAAGATTTTAGACCCTTTTGAGAGAAGAGCAGCTGTCGCCGTCTCTTCAGGGAGGTTTAAGAGATTCTGTTGACAGCTCAGAAAATTTGGTTTTATCATAAGTCATTGCAACGGAAAAATGAATAAAATGAAATGTTTAGTGCCTATGTATACGTTTTCTGATATAAGGGAGACACTGAAATAATTTTCAGTTAGTTTAGAATATTATGTCTTGCTAAAGATATTCTAATAAACCTTATATACCAAACAAACATTACTTAGTTTATTATAAATATTGCATGGTATAATTATATTTATATCATATTCATGTCTCAATAGCAAAGACGTTTAAAGTCTCATTTATGATTGTTGTTACAATAGGATTTTTTTTATTAATTATAACAGTAATTCGATTGAATCATTTATATTTAACTCACGTTTTAAGTCCTAATTTTATGATACATGAATATGGTTAACCATTTTTAATTAAGGATATATATTGCGCGAGGTATTCTTGTTCTTAGGCTAAAAAATAATAATTTACTAGTATCATATACTATTTTAACACAAACAGTTAAATCTACAACGTTCTAATGATAATGCTTGTGGAACTCTCCTGAACCACAATAAACACCTTTATGGGGAATCCACCTGTCCTGACTTTATCTTTTTATTCAAAGTTTTCCTTTGTGTCCAGTGATATTAACATAAAATGCAGAGCAGCTCTCCAGCGCTTGCCTGAGTCAACAAAAAGGAATGAAATGCCTCTTTGCTTTTGGGACAAAAGGCAGAGAGAGAGAGAGAGAGAGAGAGAGATGAGAGACGAGAGTCGAGAGAGAGAGAGAGAGAGAGAGAGAGAGAGAGAGAGAGAGAGAGAGATTATAAAAGGCTTAATATGATAGAATCAATTTACTTTTCTGTTTGTCCTTTAGTTCAGACGTTTTTTTAGGCTAATACTGTTTGAACACGAGATAGGAATGAAGGCTTTCTATTTCTCATTAGCTGAAAGCATGTCCAACCTTTCCAGCGTATCTGCCCAAAAGGGGAAAACAAATGACCCACTTTATGTTGTACCTTCACCAAACGAGAACCTGACATCGGTAATGACTCAGTTCCCAAGGTAATGACTCGGTTCCAGTTCATAAGTAATGATTACTTCCAAGGTAATGACTCACTTCCCAGGGAATGACTTATTTCACTGACGGAGTCAATTAGTCACCCAGACATTTCTTCACCCCAAAACGGCGAAGAATCGAGCGGATGAATAGTGAAATTGAGAGGCCTATTCAGGTGTGGGGAGGGATGACTGTCAGGTGGAGGACTTCGGATGCTGGATGGATGTCATAATTGGATGTATTTGACAAGAGGGTTCATCCATTCTGTCGTTAAGGTCTTCAAGAATGAATGTGACCATCGAGCATTTTGTGTTTTTCCTGAGCGGAGCTTTTCCTGATACAGTTCGGACTTTGCTTTCGTTTGTAACTTCATCACAATATGTTCCCAAACGTTTGTCCAATTCTGCATTTAACTTTATTTCCAGTTTGCCATTTCTATACGTTCATTGATCATAATAGGATCAAATCATTCCTCGCTCTAACTTTTTTTAAAGAGAGAGAGAGAGAGAGAGAGAGAGAAGAGAGAGAGAGAATCGACATCATCAGAATATCTGCCTCTCCCCTGAATAAAAAGTCGAGACCTCTCCCTCTCATGGCCGGGACCCCAAATGCATTCCGTCAGGATTTCCCCGAACCATTTTCACTGTGTAGTTTCATCTCTCCTTTTATGAATTCCCTTTTTTTCATTTTATTCTTTTAGCAGTCATCCGACAAATCCAGCGGAGTCACTTTTATGCAAGAATTAATATTCCGCTCAGTCACTCCATCGTTTGAGTTCAGCTTTGTGGTAGAATATAAATATTGGAATAGTTTTCTGTGTGTCAGCGAGCCTGTGTATACTAGGTAGGTATGTATGTATGTGGTGAAGTTTAAAATAAGCATATATAAACCTATTTCCATGACAAAATTCAGATATTTCGAAAAAAAAGAATATGTTACTAACCAAAAAACTTGTGGCTTCTGTTTGTTTGTTTTGTTTGCTTCTGATCACTGGTGAATATGTGAAGTTGGTGATCAAGAATACAGGAGCTTGTTTTTGAAAATACTTATATTTTGTTTTTATGTAGTAAATAATGTTTTTATGGGCCTTTTTAACTTCCCAGAACACTTAGATTCCAGTACAAGACATTCATGTATGTATGAATGTATAAAATCATCGAGAAACGGAGAAACAACGCCGCAGCTGCAACAACAACAGAGCAACAACATCTCAGAATTGCAAGGTCGCTTTGAATGGCTCTCGGGAACTCCAGCATCCAATAATGACCTCGTATTGAAACGCCCACCATGGCATCGGCATATGACTGGGGCATCGACACAGATACCAATGTTGAGAGAGAGAGAGAGAGAGAGAGAGAGAGAGAGAGAGAGAGAGAATGAATCCCCTTCGGAGGAAGGTGCAATTCTCGGAATCATTTGCGTCGAGTTAAGGTTTACATTTTATCTTCTCTTTGTTCTCTTTTGTGATACAGGGGCTGTTGTCTGCCTTCAGAGTTAGTGGTCTGTTATATTTACCCCCATGGGAATTGTGGTCATGATAATGATGCAGGAAATAGTAATAATAACAACAATAATAACATGCAGTCGATACTATTTCGTTTACCGTCTAGTTATACATGCACGAACGAAGGCGTCAACATAAACCACCAGGAATATTTCCGGTGAACTTTTATATCACGAAACGAAATGAATTATTTAAGCCCAAACCGACAATGCTTAAGCGCTGTACATCCCAAACAGATTCCCATCAAAGGCAATCCACTGGAATATCAAACAATTCCCGCTGGGAATTCATTCCCGAATGTCACGATGGTTGAATGTTATCACGGTCAGAAGATTCCGTGAGGAATAAGTGACTCAGGAATTTATTCCAGTGATTCCTGATTGCTTAATGAAAATTAGACTACAAAGCCAAGCTTAAGACATTGAAAAGAAGGAGTTGGAGTGGTTGGACAGCAATATGGAGCCCATTCAGCTCTAAAGTGTAAATTGAGAGAATAAAGGGTTGGAAGGCGTAAGAGGATAAAAGGCTTTTGCAGCTGCTCTATGAATCAAATGTCAGGAGAGGGTAAAGTAAATTAAGATGGAAGAAAGGGAATACCAACGGAGGTACAGTAAAATGAATGCAAGGCGTTGGAGAAGAGATACGGCAAACAACCTGTCAGTAATGCCTACAGTGCACCACGTAAATTGCACTGATGGCACTATCCCCCAATAAGGTAGTGATTCCTGATGTAATTGTGCATGATTTTTGTTTTAGGAATAAAGCATAAATACAAATAAAAGATAAAAAAAATAAAAAATAAGGTTAAACCTAAAAAATTAAATGAATAAATAAATATATATAAAAATCAAAACAAAAAATACATTTAGAAATTTTAAATAGAAATAAATGAAAACAAAAATTAAAATGAAAAATTAAAATCAAAATGCTCTATTGGTCATAATTTCATATTCACAAAAGACTAGATTTCCGCATAAAATATTTCATAAAGACCAAAGTTTATATCAGAATAAAATACAAAACAAACTGAAAAATAAATTCTAGTACAAGTGCTGAAGTGGTCGCATGCTTCCAAGCACTGAAATCGAATGAATATCTAATTCCATTTCAACATCAACATTGGAAGCAATTGCAAGGTAGTGTATGCACCGCCCACATAAACACATGAAGGAGCTACATGGGCGTCTCTCCTTCAACACGTGTCTCAAACAAATCCTGGAGGAAGCCTCGGGAGTCCTTCTGGAACAAGAGACAAAGGTCCTTCTCTCTCTCTCCCG
>NC_061095.1:59026575-59043190 GCF_015104395.2 Macrobrachium nipponense | reverse complement strand
ATAATGCATGTGAGTCTTACTCTCTTCTCTCCTCCCTTCTCCTTCGCTCCTCTATCGCTTCTCTCTCTCACTCGCTCTTAAAAGAAAAGATTGCGATTATTCGTATATTAACATTTACTGTAGCTAAAACATACCATCTTCCTCTTTCTCTCTCTAGCTCTCCTCTCTCTCTCTCAATCTCTCTCTCCTTTAAAAGAGATTACGAATTAACATTTCCTGTAGCTAACATACCATCTCTCTCCTCTCTTTCTCTCTCCTTCTATTTCTCCTCTCTCCCCTTTCTCTCTCTCTCCTAAAGAAAAGATGCGATTAACATTACTGTAGCTAACAATTAACCATCTCTCTCTCTCCCGCTCTCTCTCTCTCCTCTCTCTCCTTAAAAAGAGATACGAATTAACATTCCTGTAGCTAACATTACCAATCTCTCTCTCTCTCTCTCGCCTCTCTCTCTACTCTCTCTCTCTCTCTCTCCTCTCTCTTAAAAGAGATGCGATTAACAAATTACTTGCTAGCTACAACATACCATCTCTCTCTCTCTCTCTCTCTCTTCTCCTCTCTCTCCTAAAAGAGATACGGAAATTCAAACATTCCTGTAGCTAACATACCATCTCTCTCTCCTTCTATCTCTCTCTCTCTCTCTCTTTCTCTCTTCTCATTAGATGGCGCGGGCTTAAGTAAACACTGCTCGTTACAATGTGGAAGAAATTGAAATGAATTTATGTCTCCATTTCACACTGATGATTTTGGACAGCGTTTGATACAAGTTCCCCTTTTGCACGATTACTAATCATTAGAACATTCGAGGAGGAACTGGGGAAGTGATAATATCTCGCCTCTGAGTATTCCAGAATATTAAAGAATATTACTTAGAAGAGTGGAAGCTTTCATTGAAGTTCGTTTTAAATTGAAAGGAGAATTTTTTGGATATTATCTTTCTGCTTGCTTTTTTGGGACTCGCAAATGGATAAATGGAATGATGTGGAATTTATTATTATTATTATTATTATTATTATTATTATTATTATTATTATTATTATTATTATTATTATTATTATTATTATTGCCATCATTTTCTGTGTCGAAAATGAAGACAATGGTTGCAGGGCTACAATAATATCGCATGTGCGCTTTAATCTATAATAAAAGCTTTCGACCCTTTTACTAGGTTCATCTTCAGTCAAGTGAACATTATGACTATAAAAATCCGTTGTTGATGTTCGAATTCCTGTTTGCTATTCTGCTGGAACGTCTTGTGGGCTGTGATGGTGCTGCTGCATGGTGTTCCCCCGGCGGCGCGTCGGCAACATTGCTGAACGTCACGTCCCCTGTGGTGTAATCTGTCTGAAGGAGGAGAGCAGAAGAGGGGGCAGCAACAAGTAGAAGAAAAACAGCGCTTGTCTTAAAATCAAAATTTTTAGCAAAGTTTTGAAGAATGTAAAAATTGACTAATGGGTCTTCCCCAACGAACGACTTGTTTCCATAAAAAGCTTCTCCTAAGTTTATGGCGGCGCCTTCTATAGTCTTCTTGTTTGGACATTGTTATTTTTAAAAATTATGTTGGATCCATCCCAATTCAGTCTATGGTTGTTCTTAAAAGCATGGGAGACTATTGTATTGTTCTGTGCATGAAATGCATATACGCGTTAGTGTTCCACTTTCCCCAAAATAGTTTTCCTTCCAGTCATGACAGGGGATTTCGTAAACACCCGGAATGATAGTATTCTTGTCGTTTTGTTGTTTCTAATTAGTTTATGGCTAATCGCGTTAGGGTATTTGAAAACTATTTTAGCATCTCTGGCTATTGTTAGCATAGTTACATAATTTGTCGAGGTTGTGATTAAATGGGAGGGGTCAGAATCTGTTGGGTGTTTCTGTGGGGTTGTTAACGGACGATAAAATGCTTTCTTAGCTCGTGAAATGGCTTTGTCAATAAAATGAAGGTTGATCGTATGTGCTAAATTTCTCCATCGACAAACTCCGGGTCGCATATTTTCAACGCACCTTAGGGCAAAGTTCATTACTACATTGCTCTTAATGTTATTGGCATGGAATGAATAAAAATGTATGTAACTTTCTGAGTTGGTTGTTTTGCGATACACAGAGACCTATAGTCGATCTTTTTAAACCTGGCAAACTTGCACTTAACTTGCACTTAGCTGCTTGTCGCTGATTGGATGAATGTCGTATTGTCCGAATCTCTCAGTTTTGTTTTCACACTGTTGTGATTATACGGCCATAGATTGAGATAAGAGCCAAATTATGTAATATTATGTTACATACCAAATTATTACATAATAGTTAACAGTTATGAAACAACACTCTCCGAAGCTGTAGACTTGCAATATGTTTCAAACGCATGAGCTTTAATGTTTAAATTTCTAGCTAGCTTTGGAAAAAAGCAAAACGTATTTATTGTACATTGCTGAAGGTTGTATAACGCCTAAGAACAAAATACTATCGTAGAAAATGTATGGTTGCTGAAACCTTTGGGGTGAAGGAGTTGAGAAAGGAACAGCCGGTGAGTTGTCGTCTGCACACACCGCCATCATCAATCAGCTTAGAATCGGCTATCGAGTAGTTGGCTCACAGTCGTCGATTTCACCTTTTTCAGCCATGGCCACAAGAGTCGATATGGAACAAAGCAGAGATGAAGGCGCTTCAAACACCAATCATATACATGCTGCTGGCAGTAGGCTTACCAGTCAGTGACGTAATATAATAATGAATGCTTTTTCAATATTTCACTTCGCAGGGCCCTAGCAAGACAATGAAAGAAATCATTAAGGCCACAGCAACAGCTACTTTATACACATCCTAAACATTAATGACATTCCGTGAGCAATACTTTTGAAATGCAAAAATGAACATTATGATATATAAACATCTTTATTATTTTATGAAGACAAGAACACCACAACCCGCATTTGAACCTCCCGCTGAGAGCACGTCAACTTTCTGTCAATCCCGAGGCTGTTCCTCCCACAACTCCTCCACCCCAAATTTTCTGACAAGCTTACATTTCGACGATAGTATTTAGTTCTTAGGCGTTATACAACATCAACAATGTACAATAAATATGTTTTTTTTTTTTTCAAACAACCAATGGCATGCTTGCACTAAAAATCTAGCTAGAAATTTAAACATTAAAGTTCATGTGTTTGAAACATATTTCAAGTCTACAGCTTCGGAGAGTGTTGTTTCATAACTGTTAACTATTATATAATAATTTGGTATGTAACTTCTTAATATTTAAGTTTATTACAACTGGTATTTACATAACATTTCATAATTTGGCTCTTATCTCAATCTATGGCCGTATAATCACAATTCTGAAACAGTGTGATAACAAAACTGAGAGATTCGGACAAAACGACATTCATCCAATCAGCGGCAAGCAGCTAAGTGCAAGTTAAGTGCAAGTTTGCCAGGTTTAAGAAAATCGACTATAGTTGGGCTGTTGAGCGCTTCCTTCCTTCATTTGCGTTCGTCGTTGTGGAATTGTCCTGTTCAAAAGTTTACTTCGACGGATTTTATAGTCATAATGTTCACTTGAGATATTATTGTGGACCTGCAACCATTATTATTATTATTATTTTTTTTTTTTTTTTGCTCTATCACAGTCCTCCAATTCGACGTGTGGTATTTATAGTGTGGGGTTCCGGGTTGCATCCTGGCTCCTTAGGAGTCCCAATCACTTTTTCTTACTATGTGCGCCGTTTCTAGGATCACACTCTTCTGCATGAGTCCTGGAGCTACTTCAGCCTCTAGTTTTTCTAGATTCCTTTTCAGGGATCTTGGGATCGTGCCTAGTGCTCCTATGATTATGGGTACGATTTCCACTGGCATATCCCATATCCTTCTTATTTCTATTTTCAGATTGATACTTATCCATTTTTTCCCTCTCTTTCTCTTCAACTCTGGTGTCCCATGGTATTGCGACATCAATGAGTGATACTTTCTTCTTGACTTTGTCAATCAACGTCACGTCTGGTCTGTTTGCACGTATCACCCTATCCGTTCTGATACCATAGTCCCAGAGGATCTTTGCGTGATCGTTTTCTATCACTCCCTCAGGTAGGTGCTCGTACCACTTATTACTGCTAGGTAGCTGATGTTTATTGCACAGACTCCAGTGGAGGGCTTTTGCCACTGAATCATGCCTCTTTTTGTACTGGTTCTGTGCAAGTGCCGGGCATTCGCTTGCTATGTGGTTTATGGTTTCATTTTTCGTATTGCACTTCCTACATATGGGAGAGATGTTATTTCCGTCTATCGTTCTTTGAACATATCTGGTTCTTAGGGCCTGATCTTGTGCCGCTGTTATCATTCCTTCAGTTTCCTTCTTTAGCTCTCCCCTCTGTAGCCATTGCCATGTGTCATCGCTGGCTAGTTTTTATTTAGTTTTAGTCTGTCTCATGTATTGTCCGTGCATTGGTTTGTTGTGCCAGTCCTCTGTTCTGTTTGTCATTCTCCTGTCTGTATATTTCTGGGTGTTCATCTACTTTTATTAGTCCTTCTTGCCCATGCACTCTTTAGCCACTCGTCTTCACTGGTTTTCAGATATTGCCCCAGTGCCTCTATTTTCGATGTTGACGCAGTCCTCTATACTTAGTAGTCCTCTCCCTCCTTCCTTTCGTGTTATGTATAGTCTGTCCGTATTTGCTCTTGGGTGTAGTGCTTTGTGTATTGTCATATGTTACCTGGTTTTCTGATCTATGCTGCAGAGTTCTGCCTTCGTCCATTCCACTATTCCTGCGCTGTATCTGATTACTCGGCCCACTGCCCATCGTGTTTATGGACTTTTATCATATTTCCGCCGTTGAATTTTGACTTGAGTATCGCTTATTATTATTATTATTATTATTATTATTAGTTATTATTATTATTATTATTATTATTATTATTTTGATAACAAAAGAAGGTTAAAGTATCAAGGAACATACCAGATAAATACACGATGATTGACAATTAGATTGTTCTTTATGTTTACTCTATAGATATTTACCTGAAATCGTCTCTGTGAACTTTTGATTTACACAGTAACTAAAATTAACGACATTTGATCATTATTTATAGATTTTTAGCCCTTTTTTATATGTAATAAAAAACGATTTATTTGGTGACCATTCAGGGTAAAATAATATATAGAATAATTTCACATTTTCTCAAACGAAAACTCACTGAAAAATTTTTCCCTCATACCAAGTCTCCCATATTTGGAGAAACGAGTCCACAGTTATGTACGTATATATGTATATATATGATTCGAGATAGATCTGTAGGGAAAGCTTTCGGGAAACTGTTCGATTTCCCTTTTCAATCTCACACTGAAGAGAGGAATCGACCAGTTTCCCGAAAGCCTTCTGAACAGCTTTATCTCGAAATATATGTACTTATTATATACATAACTGTGGGCGTGTTTCTCCATTTCAAGACTCATGCTACAATAAGGATTTTTTAACTTCCATATTTATCATCATCATCTCCGGAAACAGTGAATTCAAAAGATTAAATAACAACCGTAAGATCTTCTGAATAAGAATAATACCATTCCAAAACCCACTCGTTCATCAAAGAGAGTCTTTCTGTGGCCTGCATGCAATCTCAATGAAACGGAATCGATCAAAAGTTGCAGACATAAAGAGATATAAAAAGAATCTGTTTATTTAAGCGGATAATTTGCATGAAATTTATAGCAGTGATCAGTGGAAGGGCGAAACGCGTTCAGATGTCACCAATGGGTTGTTTAGTGTTGTTCATCACTTGTTATTATGATAGTAATAATATTTATGAGTCTCAGTTCATGGGTGGAAAGGTTCCAACCACAGAATAAAATAAAAAATACCGACAGCAAATTACACCTGTAAATGTTACTGCATCCAGTGGATGACTTCACATTTCACACTGTTTATGAATCTGCAAGGGTCGTTGACACATGTAATATAGAATATATGTAAATATCTCCGCTTGATACCATCCAGTTTCAGTGAGGTCCTGTTACTAATAGCAGATATTATATATATATATATATATATATATATATATATATATATATATATATATATATATATATGTGTGTGTGTGTGTGTGTGTGTGTGTGTGTGTGTGTGTGTGTGTGTGCGGTTTTATAAACGATTTACGTAATGGAGCATAATAATTCCTCATTAGAATTGTGGTTTTGGGCGAAAGTTAAATGGAATATTTTTTTGCATCGTAATCTAACTGCAAATGAGTTAATGAGTTTCAGATTAATGATACGTTAAAAATGCGAAAGGGAAATCTAATTAAGAGGCAGCAGCTGTAATTGTAATCACATATCCAAGTGAAATGGGTGAGGTAGATATAATTAAGTAGGACTGAAATAGTGCGGCAGTGTTTCCACAAAATGATAGATAAATGTTAAGTTTATTTAGGACACCAGTAAATAATGATTGCATGTCATGCCAGGTTAAACGTTGGAATCTGGAATATTAAGCGTTATTTCATTAACGCTTAAAACCTCTTTGAGATGACCTTAGTCGTTTATTTGAATGGTTCTGGAGTCATCCGTGAATTTCGACGGCTTGTTCGAAATTGCTTTATAATCTAAAAGTCAGGTATATAATTCCTTTGTGAAATAGATAACATTGTAGGTCGTATGAAGAAATAATTATTATAACAGTCATGTACTCTCTAGACGTGTATTAGAAAAAAGAAATTTGTCAGCACAGGCAGTTCTGCTTCAGGACCGAACAGAATTGATGGATGACGCTGAGCTGGATTTGATTTCGTTGCTTGAGAAGCGTGAGAAAGTGAAGGATGTAGCAGTGAAGGAGTTGTAAAGGTTACTGATGTGATAAAATGGTCTAAATCGAAATGGTTTGTGTTTGCCTCAGTGGAACATTTTCTTTCTGTATTTTTGGGAGACCTGACATAATATAATCATCTCGTTTGATGACCCTTTGACAAATACTTGTTGAAAGGTGCTATCTTTATCTTCTCTCCCCTTTGAGCTATCTACGGAATCTATGAGATTTATCCTCAGTCGTCATGACATCATGTAAGTCTTGGGTTCAAGATTTATGAAATATCTTGGTATTGATTGTGAATTCATGAATTAGACATGTTTTGCAAACTTACCGATCAGCTATCGAGGTGGAGAGGGGTTGAAATCGATTCTGGGTACAAAAACTGAATTCGACAGAGGCACATTTTCAGCGGAATCTATATCAGTGCTTATCGTCTTTTGATGGCTCAGTGACCAAAAGTCACTGTGCATCGTTGTTTTTCAACCAGGCAGTGGTTTGAATACCGCTGGGAACGAAAGCACGGATTATTAATATTACTACACTTACTGGTAAGTTATTCCCGGGATATACTGAATAGGATTTAACGGTACTTGTAGCTTGAAATATATATATATATATATATATATATATATATATATATATATATATATATATATATATATATATATTATTAGTGCCTACGATTTCTGCTACATTGAAAACCTTCGATTTAAACTGTCCTGACGATTGTGACCAACCTCTCTCTCTCTCTCTCTCTCTCTCTCTCTCTCTCTCTCTCTCTCTCTCTCTCCAGATCATTAAATTTTCTTTCTTCTCAGCCTTTAATAGGGAAAAACACAAAGACAAAGATTAAAAAAAGGGGGGCGGAATGATAATGGAAAGGAAATCAAAACTTTCGAGAGAGAGAGAGAGAGAGAGAAGAGAGAGAGAGAAGCGAGAGGGGAAAAAAGGTTCGACGTCTCTTGTTTTATGGAAGAGATTCTCGCGGAGGGACAAAAACACACACTCTCTCTCTCTCTCTCTCTCTCTCTCTCTCTCTCTCTTCTTCTTCTTCTTCTTCTTCTTATTCTTCTTCTTCTTGCCTAATTTCACTTGTAATTTGCTTTATTAGAATGAAAATGAACTCAAGAAGAAGACCTTTAGAGGCGATGATAAAACTTGTCTATTTCTTGCCAGTTGTTGCAGTTCAACTTTATCAACAGAAAGTGCTTTTGCAAACGATCGTTTTTCTTGTTTTCAAGTTTGGTGTAATATTCATCTTGATGTGCTTGTTATGGTACGAAGCTCCATCATTTCGTATTGCATGTTGCAAAACATTTCTGGAAAATGTCGTTGATATGAAAATCTAGTGAATATCAATTTTGACAAATGAAATGAGACTTTTATAGTTAATCGTTTTTCTTGCTTCCTAGTTCGTAGAATATACTTTATTATTATATGCTTATTATCGCACGAAGCTCCATCATTTCGTATTCCATTTCGCAAAACCTTCTGTCAAATACCGTTGATATGAACAACTATTAAACATCCATTCTGAAATATGAAATGACACGATTATGGATTATCAAACGCTCATTTAAAATCTCTAGATGATTCTAGCAACTCTCTAAGTAACTAAACTTGGACGTGTTTGTGGCTCTGTCCTGATTCTGTTCAATAGAAACTTTTGCCTCAATGATATCTGAGTTTATAATTCAGGGAGTTCTGAATGAGGAAATGTTCGCCACCCCTTTTGGATAAGGAGTTTTAGACATTACTGATGTTGAGGATATTTGTAAGGAGCGTGGGGTACGGAGGGGCTGTACTACGTTGGTGCTAAAGGGTTTGTTTGTTCACGTACACGTGCATACATACATAAATAAAATACATACATACATGCACACACATATATATACGTATATATATATATATATATATATATATATATATATATATATATATATATATATATATATATATATATATATGAACTTGCTGTTAAATGTTTGAATAAAAACATCCGAGAGAGAGAGAGAGAGAGAGAGAGAGAGAGAGAGAGAGAGAGAGAGAGAGAGATAGAAATCCATTTGTTGATTCTTAAGCTGCGTTAACGTTTATGCAATGAATGAGGCTGCAACAGCGTCCATAAAGTATGCAGGAGGGCTTTTTGCAGCAGAGAGAGTTTCCGCTCTGAAGAAGAAGAAGAAGAAAAGAAGAAGAAGAAGCCTTGATTATCATTCAATGACCTGAAACCTTTCCACGAAATGAGCTCTGGCGGTGGATTCATGGCTCCGTTGAAACTCCCCTGCTCTTGGGTAAAGGATTTTTAGTCTTGGAATAAAAGGAACCCTGACTCATTTTAACTGGTTTCGTCATTTATTCATTTGATGGAAAGATGGTGAACTGGCTCTATTCTACCTCAAGTTTCTCATCAATCCAAAGCTTGTTTAGTGTCTTTCAGAAATGAAGGAAAAGTTTTTTTATTTGTGATTCATTCACTTCAATTAATATGATGGCTCGGAAATCAAGCCGAAACCGGTCAAGACCTACATCCAGTCCCTTATTTCTTCGCCTTTGGTTATGTTTGATGAAAGAATCGCGTGTTGAAGTGGAGGATATGTATATATATATATATATATATATATATATATATATATATATATATATATATATATATATATATATATATATATATATATATATAAATATATTCATATAGTATGTATATGTATGTATATATAACACAATATATAATTACATACATATGGATATATATATAAATATATATATATATATATATATATATATATATATATATATATATATATATATATATATATATATAGAGAATGAGAGGAGAGAGAGAGAGAGAGAGAGAGAGAGAGAGAGAGGCTGTGGCCTGATATTTCAGACGACCGGAAAAAAGTGTCGCTCTGAGGAGGAGGAGGAGGAGTAGGAGAAGCGACATCATCTGTCGTTTGTCCACAAACTTCGCTTCCTCTCCTCTGCTTTGCTTTCTTTGCTTTAGTTGTCGTTACTCTCAGTTTAGGGCTTTTTTCATGGCTGCTTCTCTTTCCTGTACGTCCAGGTGGGCATTCGCGCGCACCCACAAATGTATACGCACATGTATGTACTTATAAACTTATATGTATATTCAATTGATTTCATTAATCCACAAGATATTTTTATACATTTATAAATAGCAGACCACAAATATTCCGTTAATATCGTTCGCCCTTGACGTTGGGAATGAGGCCGGAGTCAAGAAAACCAATTAATCAATCATATTACGTGACAATTCCCCTACATGATCGGGTGCAGCGGAGCGTGACAGGGACCTTATCCACTGAGCCATCAATTCATCTGTGAAGTCTGGAGATAATGAACTTTGGCCTTCCACCATAATTAGATTTATAACCAATACTCTCTCTCTCTCTCTCTCTCTCTCTCTCTCTCTCTCTCTCTCATTGTGTTTTATTTCTTGTTATTCTCACATTTCTCTTTTTCTATTTTTTAATTTCTTAATCTATTTTTTCCCTAATAAGTGATCTGTTCTTTCAGTTTTTCCCTTTACCTTCTGTTACTTCTTCCTAATGAACACCTGAATATTCTTTGGAAGCTTCTTGGATTTCAAGTCAGTGGCCCCTTTGGTGGGCTTCTTGTTCCATAAGAATACGGGTCTTCATCTTCTGAATAATAATAATAATAATAATAATAATAATAATAATAATAATAATAATAATAATAATAATATTCTGTACAACGTAATACGGATGTGGAAACCTGTTTTGTGGTGATGGGATCCAATGAGATATAACGCGGGATAATCATCCTGAGAACGTGAGTACAAAAGTATCTGTTTTAATATGTATATATATATATATATATATATATATATATATATATATATATATATATATATATATATATATATATATATATATATATATATATATATATATATATATATATATATATATATATATGTATATATACATGATATATATGTGTATATATATATATATATATATATATATATATATATATATATATATATATATATATATATATATATATATATATATATATATATATATATATATATATATATATATATACATATATATATATATATATATATATATATATATATATATATATATATATAGAGAGAGAGAGAGAGAGAGGAGAAGAGAGAGGAGAGAGAGAGAGAGAGAGCATAAACCAAGTACTTCTTAGCGGTACTCTCATGTTTGCAAAGACTAAACATTCATGAATATGGAAGCACATGATCAAGCGTGCTAAACCCTCTCTCGGAACCAGAGTTATTAGACAGCGTCCAGGTATTTTAGAAGCCTCCTTTCAACGTCCTGAGAGCTAATCACTTCATTAGGTTGGAAAGTGAAAAAAAAAAGATAAAAAAGTAGGAGATAATTTGCGTAAGCATCTTTAAAGTTTATGTTCCTAGAGATTTTGCCCGATTTTCAGAATTTTTTAAATTTTTTTTTAAGTTTTTCTCTGCTAACAATATTTTGAGAATATTTTTAAACATTTAGGCAACCTTTTATGGATTGATGAGGCAGTTTGAAAATGTATATTATTTGGAGCATACTTTTAAAGATTTTTTAACTTCTTGTTGATATATAATAACGCATGATGAAAGTGCAAATCAATGTTATCCATATTTTTCACTCTGAATGAAATATCTCCATTCTTCTTAATCTCATTTAATCTTTTTCTTCCGTTTGAAAATCAAGATAATAAAATTGCATTGAAATAACTTCGCTTGCATTTCTGAAGTTCCAGTCCATTAATGGGGAATGTCTCACTTTTTTTTCTGAAATTAACCTCAAATAATGGCCAGAAAACCACACCATTATATGAGTACGGCTTCCAGAGTTTGAGTCGTTACAAAACCAGTCATATTCATGAAACAGAAAAGATTAAACCATATTTTGTGAGATATTTTTGGTGTAATACTTTAAGTAAATCTAGTATTATTGTCATTAGAACACTGATTCTCCACGAAGTTGTTTTATTGCAATGAAAAAGGATTCAATACCTCCTCTCACATTTGCAATGTGCTGCATTACATAAAGTATATATTAATTTTTCTATGCAATTCCAAGCAATGATTTTCATTTAGGAAGGCTTATGCCATAACGCGTATATTGGCTTAGAGTTTGTAAATACAAATTAATCCAGATTCAGTGAGATCTTACTCAATGAATTTCTATTCATTTGAATTTAGAAGCTCTAAAAAAATATACACATTGTAGCATAAACCTTCCTAAATAAAAACCAAAGCTTCAAATTGCATTAAAAAAAATACAATTATATACATGACGTAATGCAGCCATAGCAAATGTGACAGGAGATACTGAATCCTTATTTTCATTGCAATAAAGCAGCTTTATCGAGAATTACTGTTCCAATAACGATAATAGGACATTTAATGAAATCATTATATCGAAAATATCTAATAGAATATGGCTTAATCTTTTTTGTTTCATGAATACAACTAGTAATGTGACGACCCAAACTCTGGCAGTATGCTGATTTAATGGTGTTATGTTCTGGCTATTATTGGACGGTGGAAGGAACAGCCTCCCTCCTGAGGAGTTGTGCTGTTGGAACTTGAGACGTTCAAGCGACGATGCAATGCATTACTACCCCAATACGATTCTTCTTGCATTTTAATAATTTACTTACATTTTTATCTATTTATCTATTTATTTATTTGGCGACAAATTATTATAATTATTATTATTTCAGTAGAAGAAACCTATTCACATGGAAAAAGAAGCCCACCAAAGGGGCCACTGACGTGAAATTGAAGATTCCAAAGAAAGTTGGTTTCAACCTCCCTCTGCTAACTTATGATGATACAGTCAGTTAAGCTGGTATCACACTAGTCATTTCTTGCTCGTGGTTTTAGCCAGCATCCAGTCGATGCTCGCGAGCAAAAGTGTTGTATTGTCACACTAGGAACTCGTGGTTTCGAGTAGCCGTAGGAAAAAGTAAGCAAAACTGATCAGCTGATATCATCATGGCGCCCAGAAATTGTCGAACTGTTGCAAGATGTGCTGCAGTGGTGTATTTCTCGGAAACTTACGTGAATGCAAGAGTAACAAAAAACGTTTGTGGGTTCGAGAGTGGCTCAGGAGAAGAGAAGCCAAAGGTCTGAGAGTACGTCCTATCAGCAGCAGCCATCTTGTTTGTATACACTACGCTGTGGCTCGTGGCTCGTGCTGGCGTCTGGCTGCTTCCCGTTCTGTTGGGAAGCTAGAATCTCGAGCTAAAAGCTCTCGGTTTTTCATTCTCGGCAGCAACGGCTCGCTGCTCGAGAAAAAAATGCCTAGTGGGAGGCCGGCATTATTCTTCATTGCCCTGGGGGAGACGCGAACCCCCCACGACATCTGAGTGGCATGCTACGACACTAACCACTATACCAGCCGAAGGAATAAGTGGAAAAATTTTGCAATGCGAAAATGGTGGTCTTTTACCGTGAGGTGGAGAATCAGTGACAAAGACGAATGAAATCCAATACAATGAAAGAAAAAAACAAAAGTAGTCATCATTACAAGAACAAAAGGAATATTTATCATAAGATAATCACTGACATGGGAATAAAAAAAGACTCAATCGTGTATTTCCTAAATCTCTTTGGGACTGTAATCACTTGCCATAAGCCTAAGTGCTCTCTCTCTCTCTCTTTCTCTCTCTCTCTCTCTCTCTCTCTCTCTCTCTCCTGTTCACAATGCCCGTCGGTTTCTTGCTTTTTGTGGGGATTCTGCGAATTGAAGAAGAAGAAGAAGAAAAGGGAATAATGTCGTGGCTTCGGATTAATTTCGGGGATTCTGGGGGTTTCACAGGTTCCCTTTGTGGATCCACAACTGTCAAAAGTCTCTTTCTTTTTCTATGGAAAACGTGGAAAACTAATATTGAAGAGCAGTAGATGTATGAATCTGAAGAGAGAGAGAGAGAGAGAGAGAGACCTTACCTTACCTTACAGACCTTACAGTTCGTTCGGGTTGCCCCAGGTCCCTCAGTGTGAGGCGCCTCTAATGTCTACCAGAGAGTTGCTAGTACATCTTCCGGTATATTTTGCATCTTCCAATCTTGGATGGTCTGGGATGCAGTTTAGATATTTGTCGAGCTTATTCTTAAACACATCTACGCTCACTCCTGATATATTCCTCAGATGAGCTGTCAACGCATTGAATAGACGCTGCATTATCGATGCTGGTGCGTAGTGGATTAATGTTCTGTGTGCTTTCCTTATTTTTCCTGGTATAGTTTTGGGCACTATTAATCTACCTCTGCTTGCTCTTTCTGATATTTTTAGTTCCATGATATTTTCTGTTATTCCTTCTATCTGTTTCCATGCCTGAATTATCATGTAGCGTTCTCTTCTCCTTTCTAGACTATATAATTTTAAGGATTGTAGTCTTTCCCAGTAGTCTAGGTCCTTAACTTCTTCTATTCTAGCTGTAAAGGACCTTTGTACACTCTCTATTTGTGCAATATCCTTTTGATAGTGTGGGTACCATATCATATTGCAATATTCAAGTGGACTACGAACATATGTTTTATAAAGCATAATCATGTGTTCAGCTTTTCTTGTTTTTGAAGTGCCGTAACAACATTCCCATTTTTGCTTTACATTTTGCCAACAGAATGGCTATTTGATCATTGCATAACATGTTCCTATTCATCATCACACCAAGGTCTTTAACTGCTTCCTTATTTGTGATTGTCTCATTATTAGGTCCCCTATATGCATATAGCTTTCCTTCTCTGTCTCCATAATTTATTGATTCAAATTTATCAGAGTTAAATACCATCCTATTTACCTCTGCCCAATCATATACTTTGTTAAGGTCTCTTTGTAGAGCGTTCCTATCTTCATCACAAATAATTTCTCTACTTATTCTTGTGTCATCAGCGAAACTACTCACTACCGAATCCTTAACATTACTGTCTATGTCTTCAATCATAATAACAAACAATATTGCAGCTAGCACCGTACCTTGTGGCACACCGGATATTACCTTGGTTTCATCCGATTTCTCATCGGTTTGCAATAACTATCTGTTTTCTGTTGTGTAAAAATTCTTTTAACCATCTTCCTACTTTATCTACGATATTGTGTTTTCTAATTTTCTTTGCTAATATATTATGGTCTACTTTGTCAAAAGCTTTTGCAAAGTCTAGATAAACCACATCTGTTTCATTTCCGCTTTTCATATTTTTGAATATGTTCTCACGGTGGACTAACAGTTGGGTTTGTGTACTTTTTCCGGGTACGAAACCGTGTTGTCCTATATTAAACAAATTATTTTTTATTAAATGTTTCATAATATTTTTCTTCATTACCCTTTCATACACTTTCATAATATGTGATGTTAGACTCACAGGCCTATAATTACTTGCCTCTAGTCTTGATCCACTTTTGAAAGTAGGGGTGATATATGCTAATTTGTGCTCATCATAAATCTTGCCTGTATCTACACTTTGTCTTAATAATATTGCAAGTGGCTTTGCGATAGAATGAACTACTTTCTTTAACAAAATAGCAGGGACTCCATCCGGCCCTGCAGCAGCTCCATTTTTAATTTCATTAATTGCCTGCACAATATCAGCTTCATTAATTTCTATGTCAGCTAAATATTCACTATTTTCGTCCCTTACTTCTCTATCATTATCTTCATTATCTATTCTAGGGTGAATTCTCTCTTATATCGTTCTGCCAGTATGTTGCAAATTTCCTTTTTTCATTCGTTAATCTCCCTTCAATTCTCAGAGGGCCTATTTCTATTCTTCTTTTATTCATCTTCTTCGCATATGAGTATAATAGTTTGGGGTTTTGCTTGATATTTAATAGGGTTTTTTCTTCCAAGTCCCGTTTTTCATTTTCTTTTGATTGTATAATCTTTTGTTCTGCATTTTCTATCTTACTTTTTAGTTCTATAACTTTCCATACATTTTTTTCTTTTGCAAGACCTTTTTTCCACTTTCTGATTTTCTGGAACAAGATCCTTCTGTCTCTTGGTATGCATGAATGATGTTTACTTTTCTTCTTCGGTATATATTTATCCACTATTTTCTCCAAATATTTTATATAATATCTCCGTATTTACCCTTATGTCATCACTTACGAAAATGTTATCCCAATCTTTGTTTAATTCTTCATTAATTTCTGACCATTTTATATTTTTACTGTAGAAGTTGTATTTTCCATATCCTTCCCACTTTTTCATTTCTTGCTTATCTCTATTTTCACTTGCTTTGAATGAACTGTTAATTCTATGACATTATGATCTGAAATACTCGCATATAAACTATTATTTCTTTAACATAATTCATCTCGTTCACAAATACTAGGTCTAAAGTATTTTCCTTTCTTGTTGGCAGGTGATTTATTTGTTGAATGTTGTATTCTAGTAGCATATCTAATAGCTTTTCAAATTGCCTCTTATCTTCTGCACTACTATTACTCGCTTTTTTATATGTATAAGTACAACCACAGTCTCCTATTCGTTTCTTTCCATTCTACGAAAGGAAAGTTGAAGTCACCAGATAGGAGAATAGGTCCAGTCCTTGTGATTTCTACATATATCATCCAATTTTTCAATTATTAAGTCAAACTCTTTAGTATTAGGAGGTCTATATATTACTATGTTCATCAATTTTTCAGATTCAAATTCTACCGCTATTAGTTCACATTCTGAGTTACTATATTTCTCATATATTTTTTCCTTGTTTTTTGTCTTTCCCATATATTGCGGTTCCCCTTGATTCCTATTTTTTCTATCTGATCTATAAGTTTGGAACCCTTTTATTTG
>NC_061095.1:59019075-59021575 GCF_015104395.2 Macrobrachium nipponense | reverse complement strand
GAAGGGGTTTTGTCAAAGATGCGCTATTGTTGTTTAGGTCAAAAAATGGTGCCAAAGGGGACTACCATGATTTCAGGACCATGAAAGGTTTTTTAAAGTGGTTTAAAGAAAAAAAAAAAAAAGAAACAACTATTGCCTAATATAGAAGATAGATCTCTAATCATAATGGACAATGCTCCCTACCATAGCAAAATAGAAAATAAAGTGCCAACAACCAGCAACAGAAAAAGTGAAGTCATACAGTGGCTTTCTTCTAATAACGTCACCCCGACCCATCAGCAACAAAGCCAAAATTGCTGCAGATTGCCAAGTGTCACAAAGAAAACAGAGGTATGTGATAGATGAGATAGCCCGTGCAAATGGTCATGATGTGCTCAGACTGCCACCATATTATTGTCAGTTTAACCCCATAGAACTTATATGGGCTCAAATAAAGGGGGATATCAGAAAAAATAACTCTAATGCAAATCAATCTTTGAAAACTGTTGAGCAGCTTACGAGACTGGCGATAGACAAAGTTACAACAAAGACGTGTAACAATGTTTTCACCACGTTAAGAAATTAGAAGAGGATTATAGGAGGAAAGATGTTGCTAGAGAGCATATGTTTGAAAGTTTTGTTATTGACATTGGAGATGACGAAACTGACAGTGATGATATTGATATTAGGGAGGATGACACTGACTGTGATGATATATATCAATGATTTTCCATTATTTTTTTTTTAAAGTTGAAGACCTAACAGTGTTTCTATAGTTTTCCATTTTTTAGATGGGCAATTTCATAACTACAGTATATCTTATATGAGTTTTCCTTTTTTTTTTTAATATTTAATGGATAACAATGTACATATCTGTTTATAAATTCTTTTTATTTGGTTTTAATAGAAAAGGGGATATCAATGTATCTATATAATTTCCCATTCTTTTTGTTCCAATAGGTAATGACATGACTATATATATAGTATGATTTTTCCTTTATCTATTTTTTTAAATAATGATGACGTAAGAAAATTTGTAAAATTTTAATTTCTTTTTGTTCATATCGATAGCCTAATGACATACCAATGTAAGCCTACTTGTGTATGACTTTTCTTTTGTTTATGACATAATATATCTGCATGAATTTCCATGTATAAAAAGATGATGATATAACAGTCTTCTGATTAGTCCTCATTATCCTACAGTACTATATATAAATATATATATATATATATATATATATATATATATATATATATATATATATACAATTATGCAGGGCTGTGGGAACGGTTACGGGAGCTATTCTAACTCAGGTATGAATTAAGTGATTCAAGAATAATCAACTACCTCAGGAGAAAACTAAGCAAATTTTCCTAAACATTGTTGTAGACATGTTGTCAAGTGTAACATGTATATAAAGGAGATAAACATTCTGGTGTAAGAGTAACTCAAGCAATTCTGAAAAAGACAGTATTAATTATATTCGTTACATCGTCAACAAATTTTATGGTAAGAAATAAACATTTGTACTTTTGTTTATTGAGTGAACATATGAAAACCATAAGCTTTTGATGTTATTATTGGCAGAGAAATAAGTTCTGTTATTTATCAGTGAGCCTCATAAAGCATGTACATTTCTCACTTAGACTAAATTGAAGCCAACACCCAGATGCATCCATCTGATTATTTACTTTTCTTTTATCAGATGTGTCCATATTTTAGTAAAAATGTTCGAAAGTCATAATATGAATTCTATGCATTTATTTATAGAAAATGTAATGACATAATAATTCGGTAAATACAGTCTCGAAACTGCAAACTCTCATATCGCCAATTGGCAACTGCCAACACGCCAACAGCTCTAGCTGAGAGGACCAGCCCCACGATATCTTGCGTCCCTCGGCACTACTGTCAAACCGAGTCAAGCACGGATGCAACATAATAAGACATATTCTTCATTTTCTCTTTACATATTACACGCATTTAAAATCTGAAAGCACCACCGTATTCAGGGTGATTTTATTGTTTTAAAACACAAGATTTCATTTTATCTTGATCTCGTGAATTATGCAAAATCCGATGATGAATAAAAACAGGTATAAAGAATGAAATGTTTCTCCCTTCACTTCTACTCGTTGTAATTCCTTTGTATTTTAACTTATTGATTTCAGGGAAAGATTCATTAATTGTACATTTAATACTGAATCCTTTGGTATGACCAAAACTTTCCTATCTTTTGTAAAACGTGAGATAAATGAGAAATGTAAACATATGCTAGTTTTTCTAAGCTACAAACGAAATATGACCCACTGAGCGAGCAGCCTGCCTCCCGCTACCAGCCAATCAGAGGCCGCCAAACAAACGTCTCGTAGGCGCAAGAATCTACCTTAAATGAATCGACTATAGTCGAATTTCCATAAAGGAAGAGATTTCATTCTATCTTGAGACCTTGAGGCAGTCAGTTCTCTCTCTCTCTCGCTCTCTCTCTCTCTCTCTCTCTCATTCGCCATCATTGAG
>NC_061095.1:58969075-59016575 GCF_015104395.2 Macrobrachium nipponense | reverse complement strand
CATAAGCTGTGATATCTTTTCATATTGATTGAACAAACTGGAAAGCTCCTTGACGCCCATATTTATTTTGGTAATTGAACAAAGATTAACTTGTTGATCTTCAATTACTTAATTGTATTTTGGCGAAGGTTTGGGGAAGGTGACTGTGAAAGAAGAATTTGCATATTGGATTTGATGCTGCGTTGACTGACTGACATTCCACTGACCAAAGTGTTTGATTTCAATCTCCAAGTGATTCATTTCTCTTCAGTGTCGGAGACTTTTCAGGTTAAGACTTGAAAGTCTAGGACAGGGATTCTTAACCTTTTGATGACTCCAGGACCCCCAATGAATTGCCCAATGTGGTTCCATACCCCCTTTGCCCAAGTCCACTTCAGCCCCATTTGTTGACAATATAACTTAATATACCGAGTTTACTGCTTACTTTAGGTATGAATAGCTAGGAATAGAACATACAAGACAATTAAAAGTACTTATACTTATATATAATTATTCATTAACAAAATGTGCCTACGTATACACTGACACATTAAAATCAAATCTATACAAATATCCTGAGATCAAGTCCCATACCCACCCAGCAAGTGGTTCCCATACCCCAAGGGGCATGAATACCCCCTGTTAAGAACCCCTTGTCTAGGAACTGTGCATGTATTGATTATAGACTTAATTAAACCTACGTGTGCCCACCTTCTTTTAGGTAATTACCATAATCAAATGTTGTTTAATTTCACTGGTTTAAACATTTTGTTATAAATATTTAGCTCGTCTCATATTCTACGCCTTTTCTGAGTTTCTCCTTAACTAAGTTGCAATATAAGATGGAAGCTCAGCTTTTGATGAAACTTTAAAATTCCTTCCCCCAGAACTTCGTGATGGACCTTAATTCCTGTCCCAATAGGATTTGGGTCAGGGGTTAAGTGCTGGGCTCTTTTGCTAATTAGTTTTCATCGGCTTTGCAGCCTCTTTGATGAGGTTGGAATATCTCCTTTTGTGAGATTATGACTTGGAAGTTAGAAAGTTCATTTTCTGCAAATTTTATGAAATTCTGATTCAAACTCGATCGAATGGTTCTTTTGCAATGTCTTCTGCAAATTGCATATTCTTAGCAGTTTTGCCATGCTGTATATTTATTCTTGTGAAGGATATCGTCCATTCTTTACCAATAACCCTTCTCCTAACGAAACCATTGTTTATTGCAAGTTTCATTTCATCTTCCTTGTGAGAAATGATGAACGCTCAAACTCTCAGAGCTATCATAATGGATTCGAAAAAAAGTCTTCAGGCATTCAGGATTCACACTGGAATATTTATAGCTTTTGGGAATGGGAACAGTAGGAATCTGGTAGCTTTGGATGCATACCACGTTTAACCCGAAGGTATAACAATACCTCAGGAAGCAACGTGATTTATGAAAGAAATAAAATGAATTTCTCAAACATACAACGCGTGAAAGATATCTCATGAACCAATAGCTTTCTTCAGTCGGTGCTGTAAAGCATATGAGAGAGAGAGAGAGAGAGAGAGAGAGGAGAGAGAGAGAGAGGAGAGAGGGTCTTTTAGACTCAAAAGAATAGAACCATCACAGTGACCTGGGTATTGCTCGGCGAGGTCATTCTAATGACCCCGATGCAAATGGGGGAAACTCCATTGGCTATTCCTTCAGGAGGGGCAGTAAATATGGCCACAGGTGGCAGCCTCTGATTGGTCCAACTGATGAGGTGCCTTTGGAGGACCGATAGATTTTTGGGCTCGAGATGTGGACATCAGTTACGATTGAAGGGTTCTGTCTGCAGAGAGAAATTATTTTCTCGAATAAGTATTTTGGAATAAGCAATCTTTTTTTTTTTTTTGTTCCTATCCCACAGAAGAAAGGCTTAATATGCAACATTTTCTTTATACCAATTTCTTTATAGTTCCTTTCAAAACAAAAACAAAATAGGCGAGATGAACTTTCCCCCCAAAGGAGGCATCCGGGTTGTTGTCTAGTAACACCTTTTTTGTCTCTTTGTCCACCATCACTACAAAGGAAGGAAAAGGGACAAACAATAAACAATAGAGACAAAGGATAAGAGTTGTCCTTTGAATCTCTGTTCTGTGTGTGTATGTGTAGAAAGAGAGAAGAGAGAGAGAGAGAGAGAGAGAGAGAGAGAAGGAACTAAAGAGACTTCCGTAATTCTAGAACGAAAAGGTAAACTGCCCTTTTGTCTGTGGCTTACATCATATTATTTCTCTCTCTCTCTCTCCTCTCTCTCTCTCTCTCTCTCTCTCTCTCTCTGTATCACAGTATTTAAGCTCGTTATTCTAGATTTCATCAGTATTGATTTAGAATACAACATTGTACATTCCACCCATGCAAAATGTTTCCCCTTAAAATCTCCAAATAAAAAAAGGACTCATTATTTACAACGTATCACAACTTCTCATGAGCATTCAGATTCAAGTTGAAACTGGAGTTTAATATGATCAGCACTTCATTAATTAAATCGCGAACGAGTCAGTTTTAGATTAATGAAACGTTAAATTCATTTGGGAACTCCCAGAAGTGATGAAGCATGAGTACTCCATTCGGGGAGACTTGATTATAAGATTGTTAATTATTTTCACCAGTGCTGCAGAATCACCAGGTTGTCTCACTCGTGTTTTTGTGGATCAGTTCGTCGGTAGGGACTGGGTTCTTTGTCGTGTTGGAATAGGAGTTCTATTCCAGGAGTTTTATCTTGACCACATCTAAAATGTGGAATACTTTGCCTAGCGCACTTGTGGAATCTTCTGATCTCCAAATATTTAAGAAACGAGCTCATTCCTTCCTGCTCTCTGATGCTGCTGCTGCTGCTGACGTCTCCTGAACTTCTGGTGCATCGGTTTTGTTTACTATTCCCTCTTGTTTATCTATATTTGACCTTATACCATAACTTTCCTCTCTCTCTCTCTCATAAGCCTTAGAGGCTGATTTCCCTTTGAAGTCTTCTTGGGTTTATCATTGTCTGTTGATTCTACAGTCCGTAAAAGTTGTCAGCTGAGGATTTTAAAGTAACATAGAAGTACCTGCAGTCTAAATGATTTGTCGCGACTGATATATGATATACATTATATATATATACTATATATATATATATATATATATATATATAATATATATATATATATTGTTACGTATATAGGGCCTTGTGAGAGACTAGATACGTAAACGGAAGGAAGTAATTTAGGGAATTTCAAGAGGGAATTGCTTTGAACTTACCATAAACTTTCTTTAGAGGGAAGGTCGCCAGAAAACTCAGCTCGTTACTTTAAACTATTTATTTACAAAAAGGCCCGTGCTGGCCTGGAGAAAAGTTAAATGATATTGGCCCCCCACGTTGGGGCTTATAGTCTCATTCAATTCAAGCTGATTTTCATTCACTTGGGTTAATGCACACTTGCGGACAGAGAGACGGCACGTGACTCATGAATCTGGAAAAGAATCCCAGATTAAACGACATAAAAGAAAATGACTTCTGCTTTGATTAATTAATTCTCTAATACTGGGGAGAAGGAACTTTTAAGGTTTCACTGAAGTATGCAATGACTCCATTGGTGTTCTGGGACGATCACACAATGGGAAGCATGCGGCCATGAGGCAGTGAGAGGGAACAAAGGGATGAATTCCTTTTGTTGCTGGAAATTGATTGGGAGGAATGAGTATCGCAATGATAATAAGGTTGGGAGAGACTGGGCAATATGCTGTTCCACAAGACGTACCTGGATGTCGTGTTCAGTGTGGACCTTTGAAGAAAATGTGGCTCTTTGTAGAAGTATGGGGGGGCCCCTTTGTCTGAGCCTTGGCCGGTCATCGGCGCGCCACTCACACCCTGGGTAGGCCTAAAGGAAGGCAGGTGGATTTGGCCTCTGTCCGAGATCACGTCTCGCGGCCGACTGAGACAGAATTCAGTTGGGTTGCTCGGGGGTTGGAGGTCAGCTTAACCCCCCACGATCAAAGGCAAATCCTGGAAAACAAGCATACAGCCAGCAGAGGGGTCACGGAAAGAGAGCTTAAGGTATAGGTCTAAGAAGTACCAATCTGCCTACAACCCTTCCCTTTTGAGATACGTCCCTACAGCTGATAAAACTCTTTTCCCCCAACTGGGAAACTTCCTATCTCTAGCTGGCGGGTTTTGGGTTTCCCGCGGTTACTAACAATCAGCTGATATTCTAAAGAAATGGCTGCCGTTTTCCAAATAAATTAGTTTAGTTAATTGCGGGGTATACGAACGATCTATAAACGTCACAGCTCCCCTGTTAAGAAGGCATTCACTCCAACTTTCGGGTCGGTGTGAAGGTCTTGGCTTAAAAATAAATTGATCGTCTCGACTACCCCGTTCTCCTACTCCAACTTGAAGTTTTTTTGAGCAGCGATACAGCTAACTACGTGCCTACCTAAACTTATAGGCAAAGATGCTAAGTGTACTAACTTAATTTAGTGATGTAGTCTAGCCTAATTAATAACTACGGGTTGTGGACGCTTGTGACGACATCTACTCTACCCCTAGATAAGGTTACTTGAAAATTCTACTTGCTACTAACCTAATGCCCTGGTACTAAATCATTAGCCTAACCTACTCAATACAGTTAAATGAAGACGCAATCATTCCAGATGTGGTACGCACAGCAGTAGTTCAGCGACGGAACTGTTAAAATACATAATGAGAGGTAATGATGCGTGGGGATGATGAGTGGTTAATTTACCAGGAGGGAAATGCAATGAGGTAATTATTATTTAAGTGAGGGTTAGTATTACAATGGCTACTGGGTTAGAGGGTTAGTGCTACTGGCAGAGATCAGGCTGGCTACCTTCTCTGGGTAGGTGCCAGGATCATTCTGCAAATGAATGCGACACTGTACCTCGGGCACAGGTGTCAAGGAGAGCATGTGGCTCTTTTGTTTTGTGTTAGTTTGTTAATGACGTCCCTTCTTCTTCTTCTTCTTATTCCTCCAGGACCTGCTATACCAGTCCTTGGAGTAGACGGAGGCACCGACTCTGGGGAAAGGACAGAAACGCCGGCAGGAGCAGAGGCAGTGGTAGCCTGAGGGATTGCAGGAGAACACCCTACTTCGGTCTCTGCAGCAACCGTCGTAGAGGTGGAACCTACTGCAGGGGAGGCCCTCACTCCGGCTGCTGCGGCAACCGTCGTGAGGGGAAAACTCCAGGCTGACTCCTGGTCGGCAGTTCCTTGGTTTTCCGAGGAGGTACAAAGGTAAGGTCTGCCGGAGGTTCATCCTCGGGCGACAGAGGTAAGGATGAAGAAGAAGGAACTAGTGATTGGCCATGGGCTGTGGTAAGCTCCATGCCTGTTGGAGGATCTCCTGTAGGAGGTATCCTTGATAAGGTTAGGCGCCGGCGCTAGCTCGGGGCCAGGCGCAGAGGTCAAGTTCGGTGGTGGCTCTACGTCCCAGGCTGGACGGAGCTTGGCACTGCTCAGTGCTGCCAAGTGGCACTGCAGAGAGTTGAGGTCGACTGGACCTGTGACGGGTACTGGAGGTGCAAGACCTCTCAGCGTGCCCTTGGAAATGGGAGACAGAGGCTCCTGTCTCTTGGTGAAGGCTAGGCCTTGTGGAAATGGCAGTGTCCGCTGCTGGTAGTTTGCTAGGGCACCTAGGCCCAATTAGTAGAGTGCCCTATTACGTTACAGGTTTTTGCAACGGAACGCGAATGGTCAAGATCTCCCTCCTTGGTAACGGGGTGGGGAGACTGTTGGTGGACATACTTCCTAGAGGAAGTAGAATTTCGATGACTCCTTGCCTTGGAGTGATTTGTTGTGGGGTTAGGACCCCTAGGCTTTTTGGAATGCGAGGGAGACTTCATGTCTTGCCCTAGGAGGAGGTCGTAACCTCCTGGAATGTAGCTTGCAACTGCAAGGGTACAAACTCTGGAGAAGTGAGGTACCCCCCCCCCTAAGTGACCCTCAATTGGACGGTCGGAATGGATCAGTTTAATGTGATTGATACCTTCAATGGTGATCAATCGACGTCTATCAACATTAGCCCCTCGGGGAATTCTGTCTTCCCGTATCAGGGAGATTTGAGCGCCAGAGTCGTCGTAGGCTCTGACGTGGCTTGGCTGATAATGGCTTTGGAGGGGTGCGACTGTTATAGGACCCCTTAGCTGGGGGTCCTAGAGAAGAAGGATTGGTGATGGCCATTGCGATGGCCGGAATATTGTGGTTCGCAAGCACCCTCCGTAATTTGCAGACATGTGACCCTTGCGGCCACAGTCTCGGCAGAACTTGTTCCAGAACCTCTTCCGTGGCACTGGATGATAAGGCCGAGATGGCCCCACAGGTTGCGAATCTGCGGAGTCACCAAGGCTGGCAGTGTGCTCTGGCACAGTGAAGAGTCTCTCTGGCAGTGATGTGACGTGGGGAGGTTAAGGAAACCTCCGTTGAATCATCCTCGGAAGCAAGTCCGGGGTTAACTGGTGGGCTTACCTCTTCCAAAGTGGAGGAGGTAGGCGGTAAAATGGTAAGAGGCTGAGATGATGCGGGAGAAACGTCTGGCTCTGACACTGGGTCAGGGCCAGGTTCACAAATAAAAGGGATGTCTGGGACATCGGAGGCACTAGCCTCTGAATCTAAAATTGAGGGTTGATTATGAGGCATTGCTGCAGGGATCCGGTGCATCTGGTAGTGGGAGCTGCGTCCAGGGGAGATACGGCTTAAGTAGATCTCGGCCCAATATTACCTGATAAACATCATGGAATTGTCAACTACGGCCAGGCGGCACAATGTGGTTTTCCTTGGTCACCTGGTCCAGAAAGGGCATTTTTTACATTCAGAAGGACCGAAGGAACAGAATAGAGGTAACCGTCAATCCATTCAAACTGAATTTTCTTCGTTCGTCTGGATTTTGGCACCCCTAAGGCATGGGCCTTTCTGGAAATAAGGGAGACCTGGGCTTCGGTGTCGGCCATGACTTGTACCCACTGATAGGCCGTAGGAGACGGTTCATCAGGCAGGGCTACATGTAGCCTTGGAGAAGTTCACCCTGAAAGCTCTCCTCCCAAGGTAGAGACCGACTTGGGCACTGGTCGGAATCCACAGCATGCCCACGCACACAACAAGTGGTGCAGAACCTCCGCAACCACCTCTTACCGGGAGTCCAGCTCATGGTCCTGTTTCTTGGAAACTAGCAGAGAGATTGCGTCATCTAGGAGAGCTAGCTCATGCTTTCTCTCTTCTTCTCTTTCCTTCCTCTCTGCTCTCTTTCTTTTTCTCTCTGCTTCTCCGGCTTTCTCCTCTGCTTCTCTTTCTTCCCTTTCTTGCAGGCGGCTCGCAGCAGCCTGCTGCGCCTTTATCCACTGGTCAAGTGCTGGTCCAGTGTACCAGCCTCCTTGCCCAGAGTTATGAGGGCTCGAGCTTCTCTAGCTCTCTGGCAAAGAAGTCACGGAAGCAGGGGAAGACATTTCCCTTAGGCTACAGTAGAGGCTCGGAAGAAAATGAAAATAATGGCCAGGAAAGGGTACTGAATGGAATAGGAGTGCCTACTGTGGAAAGTGGCACTCACTTGGAAATGGGTTCTGCAATGTGGTAATGAAAAGTGAAAAGACTGGGTGCTCGGTGGCACTTTGTGAATGGCACCTTCTGCTGAGGTGAAAAAATCGAATGAAGTGTGCTGTGTACGTCACACTTACGGGCGTTCCCAACTTGGGAGACGTTGGAATGGGCTAACCTGTAGGTCAATACAGGTGCACGGCACTTATGAGGAGGCGTTCCTTGGTTCAGTGATCCAAAATGGTGGATACTCTATAATGAATGAGCGTTCCGTAGGACGGACACGCAGGTATAGGGCTACCTGTACGTCTGTACAGGTGCGCGGCACTTATGAGGAGGCGTTCCTTGGGCAGCACTAGTAGTGCTGGTATTGCGGCACTTTGGGGAGGCGTTCCCTTAGCATGGTCCGAAAGATCACTGATCCTTGTACACGGACACACTAATTATTTGGGCGTTCCGTAAGGACGGACACGCAGGTTTAATGGCTACCTGTACGGCCTGTACAGGTGCAATGGCATTTATGGAGGCGTTCCTTGGAGCACTGGTATCGTGCTGGTGTGCCTCCCCGGACACTACATGCAGTATACTTAAATATACTGAAGTGAAATGGCACTGCTCATGGCAGAGGGTATAGTGGAGGAGAGAAGTAAAGAAAAGGTGGGAGTACTTCAGCAGCCAGTCGATGGGACAGTGTCAAGAATTAGTGGCACTGTAAAATGGTAGACCTGACGTGCACTGGTGGTGGCCAGTCCTAACCTGGTAACGACTTCCCTGTCTGGAAGTAATGAATTTGCGTGGCACACTGTGCGAATTGTGCTTGCGGTATACGCAAGTCTTTTGTGATAAAAGAAAATGGAAAGACCACTCGGGCAACGACAGGTAATGGAAATTTTAGGAATGCTCAGTCCCTCGCTGAAGTACTCGGTAAATGAAATAAATAAATGCTTGCAAACTGCAATGGACACAGGCGCGTACGTATCACGCTGTGTAAATGAAAGACACAAGAGACTAAAATAATGTTAATTCTGCATGCTATAATTAATGGTAAGATGTAGTACTCTTGGCTTCGTGAATACTGGGTTCTGGTTCTCTCTCTCTCTCTCTCTCTCGGAGAGGGTGAAAAATGATATGTGAATGAACTCCCTTATATTTGAATTGAACTACTAATGTTCGTTTAATATGACGCAACTTGCGTTAAATGATTTACTTACGTTAACGTTTTTAATGAAAGAATTGCTTTTGGATAACGTTTTATGAAAATGATAACGCGCTCGTGGTGAACGATTTTTACGTTAATGTAGCGGCTCGCGCTTACGAAATGATTTGCGTTTCAATATGAATTTTACAACGACGCGTTTTACGTTAACAATTCTTGTGATTTACTCTACTTGAGATTTACGTTAACTTTATGTAAGATTACTATGGTCCCCGTGAACAGTGAAATGACGGTAAGGAGAATTTAAAACGATGTTAGCAAACAATTGTAAATGAGGTTACGTTTAAGTGCGAGTGAAATGAAACTTCGCTCAGCGCGCGAGTGAGCGATGCGAGGTGAAACATGTGAGGAGAGCTGACCAGCGCGGGCGAATCAGCTGATTCTCTGTAAATGCGAAGGCAATTTACAACACAAAATACTACTTTCTTATTCAAGGCGAATTACGTTAATTTTTCTGGCAGGACGATAGATACTAGTACCAAGATCGATATTATTTACGTTAAAACTTTGAGACTTACGTTACTTTGCTTAAATTGTTTACATAATGTTGAAAGAGGAAACAAACATGGCTGCCGCTGTGAATGAGACGAAGGTTGGTTGAGACCGCGCAGGCGCGAGAAGGCGCGAAGCTGAATTAGCCGAGAGGTAAGCCGGTTTTTACCAACACTTGGAATGAAAACTAAGCTAAAAATGAATACCTAACATATCACAGACAAAGAATTGTACACTTCTTTTGCCGTAACTATTAGTAAAACACTCCTAACTAGCTAGGCTTTCAACACAGCAACTAAACCCTGGCAAAGCACTTCCTAGTTTTGATCTGGTTCTTTCTGGCATCTATCTGCACACGTGTTCGTGAGAGCTCCTACGAGGACAGCACAAAGTAACAGAAAATTCGCGGGGCAAATTGTTTGCTCGCGCTAAAATAAAGCTCTGGCGCGTTCGCCGCCGTTACAATAATAAATTTCTACCTACGCTCTTTTAAACACTTCTACAATAAAAATACTTAAACGTACCTTAAGCTAACATTGGTTATAGATAATCATATTAATGATGGAATACCTTACCGTGAGTCAGTGTGTCTTCTTTCCCTGCAAGTGTGCTTGATTTTACGCTTTCTAAAATAATTTACAGTTTACGTTTTACAACGGATAACGCGATTTACAAGCTTTTTTTTTAAGCAAGCTAGGTTCAATCCAGGCAAGATTCGCCAATGTTACGTATATAGGGCCTTGTGAGAGACTAGATACGTAAACGGAAGTAATTTAGGGATTTCAAGAGGGAATTGCTTGAACTTACCGTAAACTTTCTTTAGAGGGAAGGTCGCCAGAAAACTCAGCTCGTTACTTTAAACTATTTATTTACAAAAAGGCCCGTGCTGGCCTGGAGAAAAGTTAAATGATATTGGCCCCCCACGTTGGGGCTTATAGTCTCATTCAATTCAAGCTGATTTTCATTCACTTGGGTTATGCACACTTGCGGACAGAGAGACGGCACGTGACTCATGGAATCTGGAAAAGAATCCCAGATTAAACGACATAAAAAGAAAAAATGACTTCTTGCTTTGATTAATTAATTCTCTAATACTGGGGAGAAGAACTTTTAGAGGTTTCACTGAAGTATGCAATGACTCCATTGGTCTGGGACTATCACACAATGGGAAGCATGCGGCCATGAGGCAGTGAGAGGGAACAAAGGGATGAATTCCTTTTGTTGCTGGAAATTGATTGGGAGAATGAAGTATCGCAATGATAATAGGTTGGGAGAGACTGGCAATATGCTGTTCCACAAGACGTACCTGGATGTCGTGTTCAGTGTGGACCTTTGAAGAAAATGTGGCTCTTTGTAGAAAGTTATGGGGGCCCCTTTGTCTGAGGCCTCTGGTCATCGGCGCGCCACTCACGCCCTGGGTAGGCCTAAAGGAAGCAGTAATTTGCCTCTGTCCGAGATCACGTCTCGCGGCCGACTGAGACAGAATTCAGTTGGGTTTGCTCGGGGGTGGAGGTCAGCTTAACCCCCCACGATCAAAGGCAAATCCTGGAAAACAAGCATACAGCCAGCAGAGGGGTCACAGGAAAGAGAGCTTAAGGTATAGGTCTAAGAAGTACCAATCTGCCTACACCCTTCCCTTTTTGAGATACGTGCCCTACAGCTGATAAAACTCTTTTCCCCCAACTGGGGAACTTCCTATCTCTAGCTGGCGGGTTTTTGGGTTTCCCGCGGTTACTAAAAATCAGCTGATATTCTAAAGGAAATGGCTGCCGTTTTCCAAATAAAATTATTTAGTTAATTGCGGGTAAACGAACGATCTATAAACGTCACAATTATATATATATATATATATATATATATATATATATATATATATATATATATTATATATATATATATATATTATCAGTCGCGACAAATCATTTACTCAGGTACTTCTATATATATATATATATATATATATATATATATATATATATATATATATATATATATATATATATATATATATATATACTATATACTTATTATATATATATATATACTATATATATATATATATATATATATATATATATATATATATATATAATATGTGTGTGTGAGAGAGAGAGAGAGTTGAGAAACTGAGTTCATTTTTTCACCTAAACTCTTTTGGAGGCATATTGGAAGTTCATCAAAGTTTGTCAGTTTTTGCAAGACTGATATCAAGGTAAGGTAACAAGGTTCCTAACACATCGATCTCCCAAATAAAAAGATTGACAAACGTCCTTCAATGAGTCTCTGAAATATTTCCTTCTGAATCTGCCTGTAAAAGAATTAAGAGATCGAAAGAAAAGGAGATGCTGGTCTGGGAGTCTTTGAGATGACGACATCTCAGCTCCACATAAAATTGATGGTCATCTGCATCAGTAAGCAAATACCGACGACGCCCAATATATCAGGAGGATTATGACTGGATGTATGATGGGGATTAAGATTCTGATGTGATACTCTTTACGTTCGACTTGTCAAGATTTTTATGGAAGGAGATGAATCAATAAATAAACAAGTTAAATAAATAAATAAATAAATAAATAAATAAATAAATAAGCGAAAGAACAAATGGGATAAATGAATGACTGAAAATAATGCTTAGATAAAAAGCAAACAGGCTATCAATCCATGCATTGCAAGCATGCAAAGCAAGTAAGCAAGCAGAGCAAGAAGCAAAGTTAGCCAACCAAGAGAGCAAGCAACCAAATATGCAACAAGCAAACAAACAAAGCAAGCAAGCAAATGAGCAGGAAGTTTCCAAGCAAGCAAGCAAATTTAGCCAAGCAAGGAAGCAAAGCGAGCAGGTAAATAAAGAAAGCAAGCAAAGCAAGCAATGAATTTAGCCAGCAAGCGATGAAGCAAGTAATCTAGTTATCAAGGAAGCAACTACAGCGAGTAAGAAAGCAATCAAGAAAGCAAAGCAAGCAAATAAAGAAAGAAGAAAGCAAGCAAGCGAAGTATGCAAGAAAACAAATAAAGGAAAGAAGCAAACAAACAAAGCAAGCAAGCAAATCAGCATAGCAAGTAATCTAGCATGCAAGCAAGCAATCTAATAAGCAAACCAAGCAAAGCAAGTACAACGAGTAAGCAAGCAATCAAGAAGCAAAGCAAGAAAGCAAATCAAGCAAGAAAGCAAACATGCAAGTGAAGTAAGTAAGCAAACAAATAAAACAAGTTTAGTAAGCAAGCAGGCAAGCCAGCAAGCAATCTAGTAAGCAAGCAAGCAAGTAATTACAGCGAGTAATTAAGCAATCAAGAAAGCAAAACAAGCAAGAAAGCAAACAAAGCAAGTAAAGCTAGCAAACAAGCATGAAAATTAGCAAAGTAAGCGAGGAAGTAATCAAAGTAAGCCAATAGAGCAGCAAACAAAGAAAACAAAGCAAGTATGCAAGCAAGTAATGGAAGCAAGTAAGCAAACAAAAAGCACAAAGTAAACAAGCAAGTAAAGCCAGCAAGCAAGTAAGCGAAACAAAGTAAGCTAGCAAGCAAGCAAGCCAGCAAACAAACAAGCAATCGGAGCAAAACTAAGCAAGCAAGCATAACAAGTGAGCAAAGCAATAAAGCAAAGCATAAAAAGCAAACGAGCAAGCAAAGCTAGCAAAAGAGCAAACAAAGCAAGCAAGCAAGTAAAGCAAGAAAACAAGCAAAAGTAAGCAAGCAAGCAAATCTACCAATTCAAGCAAGCAAGCAAGCAAATCTATCTACAGTTCCTTTTTCCCAATCAAAACCAGATAACTTGAATGATGAATAACAGAAGCAGAGGTTCCAGATGCCGCCTTTCCAAGATGACGTTTCAGCTGCAGGAAATTTATTAAGGTCAGTTCCATGAATATGCAAACTGCACCGATTCTCTATAACCTGTAACCTACAGCAGAGCGTCACTTATATCGAGAATTCGAACAACATTTTATGTCGCTTCAGGGACAGAAAAATAGGAAATAAAAAGTATGGAAATCGATTTTGCAATGTTATTAACACACGCGTAAAATGACAGTGCGGTTTTAAATTATTTCCAAAAATAATTAAATCTAATTAGAGCATTCATTACCAAATTTCAGATATTTTACATGTCGTTTTGAAACTTCATAAGCGAAGATGCACTGCGTTACTACCCAAATACAATTCTTCATGTAGTTTATAACTTACTTACATTTGTTTTATATTTATTTATTAACGTTCCTGTTTTTTAGTAAGTGATCTCTTATATCTTTCTGTATTCCCTTTTACCTTCTGTTACTTCTTGCTAATGAACACCTTATTCTTGGGAACCTTAAAGATCAAGTCAGTGGCCCCTGTGGAAGATTGGTTCCATGTGAAATGGGTTCTTATTTCTTATTCTTCTTCTTCTAATTAATAATAATAATAATAATAATAATAATAATAATAATAATATAATATAATAATAATAATAATAATAATTCATCAGTTGTTTCAGATATTTCATGCATCGTTCTCGATTTATTATTATTATTATTATTATTATTATTATTATTATTATTATTATTATTATTATTATTGTTGTTGTTGTTGTTGTTGTTGCTGCTTGTTGTTGTTGTTGTTGTTGTTGTTATCCAGATGAACACTATTCATGTATTCATATGGAACAAGACCATAACAGTGACAACTGACCTAAATTCAAGCTTCCAAAGAATATGGCATTTAGTTGGTCAAGCCTTGTATGTGTGTGCGAGGTGTGTGTGTGTGTGTGTGTGCAATTGTTTGTTTTTATTTTTTTATGGTCTGCAATATGTATAATAATAAAAAGAACTTTTATTTTGGCCTGCAAAATGTATAAATTTAAAAAAAAACTTTCCACAGAGAATTCCTTTAGACTAAATAATTCATCCATGATTTTCCAGACTTAAAAGTCGTGTTTGAGGTCAAATTCAGTTGCAGAAACGAAGCCCAGTAACTTCCTACCTTCCACAAATGTCAATAAATGCTCCTGAATAAATTTCTGTAAATAACGTTAGCTGCGTTCGTTTGTGGCAAAGAGATTAGTAAAGCCCGAGAAGAGATTGACATCGTAACTGGCTCTCTCTCTCTCTCTCTCTCGTCTCTCTCTCTCTCATCTCTCTCTCTCTCTGAGCAAAGTATATGCGTGGAAGGAAAGTTCTTATTGTGGAAGTTGAGCTGTCATCATAAATATCGAGTAGGAAAAACAGCAAACATCATAGATATGATTCTTACTCTTGCTGAAAAAAGCTTCATGTTTTACTTAGGACAATGAATTTCCTCTCTCCGCTCTCTCTCTCTCCTCTCTCTCTCTCTCTCTCTCTCTCGTCTTTCTCTCTCTCTCTGGCGTTGCTAATGTCGTATAATACCCTACAAAATGGTAAAGAGGATTATGAGACACTTAAAAGTTCTCGTAAGCTTTCAGATCGATTTAAAAAACGAAGGGTATAGTTAGGATATCAGAGGTATTTAAAATTATCCTTCTATTTTTGGGATGTATTAGACACTATATAGCGATAGTCCAAGTAAAATATATATATATATATATATATATATATATATATATATATATATATATAGTATATATATATATATATATATAATATATATATATATATATATATATATATATATATATATAATATAGATATATATATATATATATATAGTATATATATATATATATATATATATATATATATAATATATATAATATTATATATATATTATATAGTATAATATGTGTATATATATATACTACTATATATATATAGTATATATTAATATATATATATCTATATAGTATATATATATATATATATATATATATATCATTCAAGCTAACAATGTCCTTTAATATCTAAATTCACATACCTCCCAGAAATGATATAGTTTTCATATATGTACCGAAGGGGAATTTTTTAGTTTGATAATAATTCGTCCCCCATGGGATCGAACCACCGTCCAAGTGGACGGGGACGAAATCAGGACAGTCAGTGACGCTATCCAATCAGCCAACAGAGACGCTATAAGTTCATATCGATTCTGACCTTACAAATCACCCTCGATCTCGGTGCTTTCGTAATTAGAATCGATATGGAACCCCGTCTACCATGTTAACCAATTCGAGCGTTTGACAGCACGTGCCTTTTGTTATGAATAATTATCAACATCGAACCGTGATCCATTTATATATCAATTCAAGCTACAAATGTCCTTTAATATCTAAATTCACTTTACCTCCCAATGATATATTTTCATATATGTACCGAACCGGGGAATTTTTTAGTTTGATAATAATTTTCCCGTCCCCCCATGGGATCGAACCACCGTCCAAGTGGAAGGGCGGGGACGACGAAATCAGACATCAGTGATGCTGCAAATCCATCACCCAACAGAGACTTCTTATAAGTTCATATCGATTCCCTGACCTTTACAGATCGAAACCCTCGATCTCGGTGCTTTCCCGTAATAGAATCGATATGGAACACGTCTACCTGTGAGCCAATTCGAATCGTTTGGAGCAGGTTTTCACGTAGCCTTTTGTTATGAATAATTATCACATCGAACCGTGATCCATTTATATATCAATTCAAGCTACAAATGTCCTTTAATATCTAAATTCTTTACGTTACCTCCCAAATGATATATGGTTTTTCATATACCTGTAGACGCCGAAGGGGGAATTTTTTAGTTTGATAATAATTTAGTCCCCTCCCCCCATGGGATCGGACCACCGTCCAAGTGGACCGGTGGGGACGAAATCAGGACAGTCAGTGACGCTATCCAATCAGCCAACAGAGACGCTATAAGTTCATATCGATTCTGACCTTACAAATCACCCTCGATCTCGGTGCTTTCATAATTAGAATCGATATGGAACCCCGTCTACCATGTTAGCCAATTCGAGCGTTTGACAGCACGTAGCCTTTTGTTATGAATAATTATCACATCGAACTGTGATCCATTTTATATATCAATTCAAGCTACAAATGTCCTTTTAATATCTAAATTCACTTTACCTCCCAAATGATATATTTTCATATATGTACCGAAGGGGAATTTTTTAGTTTGATAATAATTTCGTCCCCCCATGGGATCGAACCACCGTCCAAGTGGACGGGGACGAAATCAGGACAGTCAGTGACGCTATCCAAATCAGCGAACAAGACGCTATAAGTTCATATCGATTCTGACCTTACAAATCACCCTCGATCTCGGTGCTTTCGTAATTAGAACGATATGGAACCCCGTCTACCATATTAGCCAATTCGAGCGTTTGACAGCACGTAGCCTTTTGTTATGAATCATTATCACATCGAACCGTGATCCATATATGAAAATATATCATTTGGGAGGTAAAGTGAATTTAGATATTAAAGGACATCTGTAGCTTGAATTGATATATAAATGGATCACGGTTCGATGTGATAATTATTCATAACAAAAGGCTACGTGCTGTCAAACGCTCGAATTGGCTAACATGGTAGACGGGTTCCATATCGATTCTAATTACGAAAGCACCGAGATCGAGGGTGATTTGTAAGGTCAGAATCGATATGAACTTATAGCGTCTCTGTTGGCTGATTGGATAGCGTCACTGACTGTCCTGATTCGTCCCCGTCCACTTGGACGGTGGTTCGATCCCATGGGGGGACGAAATTATTATCAAACTAAAAAATTCCCCTTCGGTACATATATGAAAATATATCATTTGGGAGGTAAAGTGAATTTAGATATTAAAGGACATTTGTAGCTTGAATTGATATATAAATGGATCACGGTTCGTTGTGATAATTATTCATAACAAAAGGCTACGTGCTGTCAAACGCTCGAATTGGCTAACATGGTAGACGGGGTTCCATATCGATTCTAATTACGAAAGCACCGAGATCGAGGGTGATTTGTAAGGTCAGAATCGATATGAACTTATAGCGTCTATGTTGGCTGATTGGATAGCGTCACTGACTGTCCTGGATTTCGTCCCCGTCCACTTGGACGGTGGTTCGCTCCCATGGGGGGAACGAAACTTTTTATCAACTAAAAATTCCCCTTCGGTACAATATATGAAAATATATCATTTTGGGGAGGTAAGTGACTTTAGATATTAAAGGACATTTGTAGCTTGAATTGATATATAAATGGATCACGGTTCGATGTGATAATTATTCATAACAAAAGGCTACGTGCTGTCAAACGCTCGAATTGGCTAACATGGTAGACGGGTTCTATATCGATTCTATTAACGAAAGCAACCGGGATCGAGGGTGATTTTGTAGGTCAGAATCGATATGAACTTATAGCGTCTGTTGGCTGATTGGATAGCGTCACTGACTGTCCTGATTTCGTCCCCGTCCACTTGGACGGTGGTTCGATCCCATGGGGGGACGAAATTATTATCAAACTAAAAAATTCCCCTTCGGTACATATATAATATATCATTTGGAGGTAAAGTGAATTTAGATATTAAAGGACATTTGTAGCTTGAATTGATATATAAATGGATCACGGTTCGATGTGATAATTATTCATAACAAAAGGCTACGTGCTGTCAACGCTCGAATTGGCTAACATGTTTAGACGGGGTTCCATATCGATTCTAATTAGAAAGCAAACCGAGAGATCGAGGGTGATTTGTAAGGTCAGAATCGATATGAACTTATCAGCGTCTCTGTTGGCTGGATTGGATAGCATCACTGACTGTCCTGATTTCGTTCCCGTCCACTTGGACGGGTGGTTCGATCCCATGGGGTGGGGGGACGAAATTAAATTATCAAACTAAAAAATTCCCCTTCGGTACATATATGAAAAATATTATATTTGGGAGTAAAGTGAAGTTTTAGATATTAAAGGACATTTTGAGCTTGAATTGATATATAAAATGATCACGGTTGTTCGATGTGAGAATTATTCATAACAAAAGGCTACGTGCTGTCAAACGCTCGAATGGCTAACATGGTAGACGGGGTTCCATATCGATTCTAATTACGAAAGCACCGAGATCGAGGGTGATTTGTAAGGTCAGAATCGATATGAACTTATAGCGTCTCTGTTTGGCTGATTGGATAGCGTCACTGACTGTCCTGATTTCGTCCCCATCCACTTGGACGGTGGTCCGATCCCATGGGGGGACGAAATTATTATCAAACTAAAAAATTCCCCTTCGGTACATATATGAAAATATATCATTTGGGAGGTAAAGTGAATTTAGATATTAAAGGAACATTTTGTAGCTTGAATTGATATATAAATGGATCACGGTTCGATGTGATAATTATTCATATATATATATATATATATATATATATATATATATATATATATATATATATATATATATATATACGGTGTGTGTGTGTGTGTCCCACTTATTAAAAAAACAATAACGAACACAGCAACAAACCAATAAAAAAAGGATAATAAGATACAGTAAGATAAGTAATAAAATAAAGAAACAATAAAAGCTAGAGAGAGAGAGAGAGAGAGAGAGAGAGAGAGAGAGAGAGAGAGAGAGAGAGAGAGAGAGAGACGACCGAATACTTATGAAGGCAAAAAGAGGGTACCATATGACATCATAAGGAGTCACCCATCTAAGTGAGGAAGGAAGCCAGGATTAAGGATTAAAGGACTCTGCTAAAACTTGTTGATTCACGAGTTCCTGATGTCCCGTCCTCAGGTTCCGAGAGGAATTAAAAATATAGAGGGCAGAATATAGAGGGCAGTGCATAGTCGCTCCTGAAGAGGTCCTAAGGACTTTTTATGATGGTTGTGGTCACAGTAACTTGAGGGTTTCTGAGGAGAAATCTGTTGCTGGGCTTCGATGGGAATTTGGTAGAGTCAAAGTCGATTTGAATCTCTGTCGATGGTTGAGCGGATAAGTTATTTTCATCTCCGTATCAAACCCATCCATCAAGGCGCAATTTCGGATCATAATCAGAATTTTTAATGCTTATTATTTGGGAGACTGCAGTGATATCAATTCAAATTTATACCGAAATGTATTTAAATAAATGGCGAATCTATTTGCATATGCAAATAACAAACTCCGAACGCAAAATAGAAGATTTGGGTTGGTATCAGGACAAAACTCTTTGGGTAGGTTTTGTTATCTTGTTAAAAAATGTAAATATATATTGCATAGATCTTGCGGGAATGAGGGTTATATTTTGCACAGATCTCGAAAATGGCTGCTGGATTACCATATATTGCAAATAACTTACACCATAACTGAATTAACAGCTGTATTTAATATAAAAAAAAACACTAGGGTAAATCTGACGTTATTTTATCCCCTAAGTTTTTTCCGTCTAATTTATATTTATTGGGGCTTTGTTTAACTGTTCCCCTTATCATCTACAATTTGGTCCATTCCGGGAGAGAGAGAGAGAGAGAGAGAGAGAGAGAGAGAGAGAGAGAGAGAGGGGGGGGGGGGTGGCATCATTCATTAAAAAATAGTTTAAATTGCCTTCAAATCGTTTTATATGTCTTCCTTTCTTAGTCGAATCCTGACGGAGAAATCTGACCTGAGGATAAAAACCATCTTTGATCTCTTTCCTGTGAAGGATTCTGTAAACAGGATATCTTACGACTCACTCTGTTATGTTTCTCAAAGGTACATCTAAATTCAGGGTGATGAAAGTTAGAAATGGTCTAGAAAGCCTTTTATGCACAATGCAAAATATAATCTTGAAAGTGTAAATTAGTGACCTTGATGGTCAGGTCTAAATGAAGATGCCGATTGTTTTTCTTTAAGCAGAACGAAAGTCTTCTAGTATGGATGATGGCACCTCTGGGCTTTCCTCCTCCTGCGCATTCCAGCAGATTCCTTCCTCTGTGGCTCTTTCTGTCTCTCTTTGAAGATATCCATTGCTGCAATAACATTGCTGGCGATATGAACTCTCTCTCTCATCTTCTCTCTCTCTTCTCTCTCGTCTCATCTCCTCTCTCTGTCCTCTCTCTCATCTCTCTCTATCTATCTATCTTAGTAGATGGACAGATTACGAACTTCGTAAAAGTTCAGAAAGGTCTTCAGAACATCTGGGAACGTATCTTCAAGTTCGGTGGCAAATAACAGTAATGGATTTGATTCATTTATTATACTGTGTTAAATATATCTACCAAGTACATTTTTAGGGTTGAATGAACAAATTGCCTTCATTAGCCATTCAGTTCACCACTTCTCTTTCTCCTAATATAAATGTTAAGGTTAATTAGTCAATCAGCAACCCGTAATTTGTTAATAACTTCTTAATGTCATTTAAATATTCAAGAGTGACTTGTTCTTAATACCTAAACATAAAGAATGAAATCATTAATATTTTTCTACAATGTATATCAACATTGTCATCTCCGTCAGCCTCCTTCCAGTCCAGTCCAAAGTGAAACTGAATCTGTTTTAGTTCTAGTATATCTAAGAAAGGAATTCTGGTTGATGCTGCGTCAGAAATACCCGGGAGCTGCCATCACAAATAGATGGAACTATATTCATGTAATTTAAATGTAATTCAAGTGGAGGGAAAATATCGCGGTCATATTTCCGCCATTGACGCAGAATCCCTAAAGGCAGACATAAAGGTAAGGGCAGAGCTGAGGTAAGAACATAGGTGGGGGTCAGGGCAAAGGTGAGGGTAAAGGTAGGTGAGAGGCAAAGTCAAGGTAAAAGCAAGGTCGAGGATCAGGGCAGAAGGAAGGGGACCGAAGGACACCCATCCATCCAGTCTCCCTCCTTCGAAGTGACATTTACACCAGGACATCCTTTGACCAAAGTGCTCTCTCTCAGCTGGAGAAATGTTTCTCGCTAAATGAGATTTTTTACCTTGGGAAATGAACGGCGTCACTTTCGCCAGAGAAAAGTTCGCCTTTTCTCTGAACTCGGGAACATGCCAGTGGTTCTCTCTCTCTCTCTCTCTCTCTCTCTCTCTCTCTCTCTCTCTCTCTCTATTATCAAAATAAATAATAGCTCTTTTATCAAAATTTATATACCACTATAACCATGTCATCGCATTCGATATCTTATTAAGTTAGAGCCAAAATAATAAATACTAAAACTTTCATTCACCGTATATTCCCCCCAACACAAACAACAGAACGCCAATAATGTGAAACGTTAATTCATTCATAAAAATATTATTCATTCATATAAACGGCGAATGGTACAGAATTCAGTGACAACTGGATTTCACAAACCATTTTGTTCTGATTTACCAATATTTTGCCTCATTCGGGCTACATAAACAAAATATTTATAAAAAAATGAATCAGTTTTCACCTTAATCCTAATTTAGTGTCAGCGGGACTTTGCTCACTGTGATTTGAATATAATGATAAATACATTTGTACATCAATTCTGATTAAATAATCATAATTAATGCATGCATTTCAATACAAAGGCTCTGTGAATTTTGATCAGTTTCTAATATATTGATTAGATGTTTTTCTTTTTGTTAACCGTTATCAAGGATGTTTTTTTAACTCGATTAACAAACCCACTTCTCTTGTTTCTATATTTCGTAATTTTGTTTTAACTGAAATAATTTTGGATCGATAATGGAAATGGTTTGGAAACGTTCTACGACGATACGAAGGCATCATGTTTCAAAAGGTATTAAAATTGAATAATAGGGTTTTATACATCTATATCATACATACATACATATATATATATATATATATATACTATATATGTATATATATATATATATATATATACTATATATATATAATATATATATATAATATATATATATATATATATATATATATATATATATATATATAAAATTTTTATGAAGACTTTTCCCATAGTTTTCCGGAGCAGCGTCAATATTCTTCTTCGCTGAGGTTTAGAACAAATTTTGGAGTTGCACCAAAAAGGACCTCCTGGGAAAAGGAGGATTTAGTTTTAGGAGGAAAATATTGCAGAATAAGTTCGTGAGTTTTCGTGTAATTATTTTTTCCGCTCCTCTGGAACATTTAGACTTTCAGTATTTTTTTAGAAGCAGATACCGATATCAAGCTATCGTCCCATGTTCCCCGTAAGGGGGTAGTGCTGTCAGCACACCATACACGACGTACCTTAGGCATTACTTTAAGGTTAATTGTAGCGTCCCTATGGCCCATAGCTGTAGCCACTTTCATTCCTTTTATTGTAACTCCGTTCATATTCGTTTTCCTCCATCTTGCTTTCTACCTTCTAACATTTGATTCATAGAGAAACTGCAAAAGGTTTTCCTCCTGTTACACCTTTCAAACATTTCTACTCTCAGTTTCCCTTCCAAAGCTAAATGACCTCGTAGGTCCCAACCCTTGGCCTTTGGGCTAATTACCATATTCAATCCCATTCCTACACCTCCCCTGACAATTGTTTAAAAGATTCCTAAACGTTTCACTTTACCGACATACCAAACTTTGAATTGCAAATAATATAGAGAGAGTAATGACCAACATAATATGTATAAAGGAATTGGAGGCAGATGGTGGGTTGGTAGAAGGGGTATTCAAATGATTTTCAAAAACTAAGGGAAGGACAGGAAGGAGAGCAGATGTTTATAATAGACAATTAGAAGAGAGTAAAAGTAGCGATATTATATCATTAACTACATCAGAAACACATTGGTGGGATAAGAAACAGATTACCATAAATAAACATAACAAACCTCGGATGAATCGAATATCCAGATGTGTACGAGGCATGAAATTAATTGATCCGAACATCATCATGAAATTAAAAATATAAATTCAACTAATTCTGCCAAAACCTTAAATAAAATATTTAGTCAGAAGTTTCATCACTTAAAGAGAGAGAGAGAGAGAGAGAGGTTGGGGGCGGTGCCAGGATGATTACGGTCCATTGAAAGCCATTCGGGAGAATTGAATCGAATGTTCATCGCATGAAACTGAAACTCGAACACTTGTAGGGAAATGGTGAGCGATAAAACGACTTTATAGTTACCGGAATGACTTTCACACATTCCCACCCTGGCTTTTATAGAAAACCACTGTTACTTTGCTTTATTCGCCTTATATATATATATATATATATATATATATATATAATATATATATATATATATATATATATATATATATATTTGTGTGTGTGTATATGTATGTATATATAATATATATATATATATATATATATATATATATATATATATATAGATATATAGATATATATATATATAATATATATATATATTATATGTGTGTATATATATATATATATATATATCTATATATATATCTATATAATATATATATATATATATATATATATATATATATATATATATATATATATATATATCTATGGATATATATACATACATATATATATATATATATATATATATATATATATATATATATATATATATATGTGTGTGTGTGTGTGTGTGTATATGCATACAGCCAAGAGAAGGGTGAAATGTATTTCTACACCTGTTTATAGGAAACCCACAAATATCTGTTCTTATGTACATTTTTATTCAAACCATCCTTTTAGAACTAAGACTGCTGTTTTTTCTGTTATGTTTTTAAGGGCCCTGCGGGTCAGCAGCCCCGAATTTTTAGATCAAGAAATTGACAAGATACGTGAAATTGCTGGCAATTTGAGGTACCCAAACAGTTTTATTGAAAACACCATTTGTAAGACACGAAAAACGTTTTATGGATTGACAAAAACTGAAAGTTCGAAAACAAAAATCTTTTAATACTTCCTTTTTATACTTGCTTTAATAACATTCGAGACACGTCAAACCACTAGGTATTAATGTTGTGTTCAAAACGCTAGGAACTATTAGAAACTTGCTGATCAGAAATTCACCTGGAAATGGAACGAGTTGTATTTATAAGATTCCATTATGTAAAAATTGTAACCTAAAACCTAGTAGGACAAAGTGGAAAGAAATTGGCAGTTCGATTAAAACACACAAATATAAGTAAGAACTGGTAATATGTCAAATGCATTATTTGTACATATGAATATTAGTGATCATGGTATTAACTGGACAGACTCCAAGGAAATTATGTTTTCAGAGATTTAGTGAAAAGAAATTTAATTGAATCATGTATAATTAAACAAGACTGTGATAATTTATTGAATATCAGCCAAGGTCTGTACATAGTTGATGAAATTTTAACGAAGGGTATTCAAAAACAAGTAGGCTATTAAGTATTAGGAATGTCTAGTAGTTGTTAGCGTTGTTTGTTTTTTAGCATCATTTGTCTTGCCACGAAGTCTTCTTGTGACTCTGTATTTGTTCTCTTGGCACTTGTACCTGAACCCTGATGAGGTGAAGAAATACATGAAAGCGCTCGGTTCAAGTCATTTCGTTTCACCCTTCTCCTGGCTGTAAAAATAAGGAAGAGGAGGAACGGGAGCCACTACAGTATTTGTCTCACAAATTCCTTAAAGGCAGCGAAAGAGAAGAGTCCGTTTCCTGCCCAGTCCCGTCTCCCTAATTTGTGCTCAGTTGCCTCTATCGTTTGTGCAACTCTCTTTATTTGGGTTGTGGGGCACTATGCAGACACACTGGTAACTCAGTTGAGAGAGAGAGAGAGAGAGAGAGAGAGAGAGAGAGAGAGAGAGGTCTCAGGAAATAATGGTATTCGTACAATCCCGTTCCATAAATACCTGGAGACTGAACACTTCTCTCTCGAGACTGCAATCGCAGTATCTGATTCCAGTTAAAACCTGAGTTTCTCAGAGACATTTTACTGAATGAAGAAAGTGCACTCACTCTACAAGATCTTTAATCCGTAGACTATTAACAACGCCAAAGTCTTCGATACGATTCGTGAAAGTCATGAGACCAGAATTAGTGTTGTGGAAATAAATCTTACCTTACTGGAAGTCATAACACCTTCTAATTACCAAATATTGCGGTCGTGTGCTGAAGTATTCGACTGTACTCGGGAAAATTCAGACGGTAATGATGTTGTCTTTCTCACGGAGAGAGAGTGTGTGTGTATGTTTAATGATTCAGTCTCTTTTTCTTACATTGCGGTTATAGGAAACTCGTGACCTCAATATATATATATATATATATATATATATATAATATATATATATATATATATATATATATATATATATATATATATATAATGTATATATATTGGTTCAAAGAAAGTCTCCACAAACAACAAAAATCCCACCTACCACAAGCACACAGAATTGTCACGGTTCATGCCCTCTCAATCTGGGGCAAATTCACCCTGTAATTACCCTGCAATAAATACCATTTTACCGACACGTGCGGTAATGTTCGATAATGGCGCAGATTGTGGTGGCCACCCATTTGCTGATTCTCTGCCTAAAGTCTGGAGTGCATCTAACGACTGGGAAATACGAACGTTTTTTTAAAAGTTTCTTTATTTGCTGTTTTTTGTTCTGAAATTGAACGTGATAACTGGGAAATGGAAAAACTGTTCCTTTTATTCTCTTGATTCATGAATTTGACTGAAATTGAAGTTAATAGGTGGTTCCATTGGATAAATGATTGAATATTCTCGCTGAGAAGCGTTCAGCCGATTGTAGGAAGTGGTGCTTGACCTTTTGAATCAAAAATGACTTTGTAGAATGTTGTCAAAGTACAAAGCACTGGAGCTAAAGTCTTAAATATCTACTCACACGCAATCATGACAGACTCTGGTCGAGCATGCAAGTCCTCAGTTATGTCAACAGGACGTGAAATATGACATAGGTTACTTAGTTCAATGTTCTGTACAACGACGCTTTATGTTATGTCAGAAAATGGGCCTCTATAAAGGTTTCAGCGTTGTTCATTGTTTATCTTGTGAAGAGTTTGCCACCGTGAATTGTTTACATAAAAGTGATTTTCATTTGATTTATAAACACATTTTTCTTCTCTTACTCAGATTCCCCATTAGTTCGATATTTCTGTTATGTTTCGTTTATTTGTTGGACGTTTTAACAAATTAATCCAAGTTCAGATAACGACTGGACAACAGAGCAGTAACTATTTTCTCTCTCTCTCTCTCTCTCTCCTCTCTCTCTCTCTCTCTGTTTCCCAAAAGTGCCAGATTGGAAACATAGAGAAGAAACCAACAATCCGTAACGAAGCGAGAATATTTGTAAATTAAAATCCCAAATTTTATGCCCCGTAGGGAAGAGTGCCGTCAGTGCACCTCTCACGGTGCACTGTAGGCATTACTAGAGTTCTTTTCAGCGTCCCTTCGGACCCTAGCTGCAACTACTTTCATTCCTTTTGCTGTACCTCCGTTCGTATTCTCTTTCTTCCATCTGACTTTACTTAACAAATGATTCATATTGCAAAGGCAAAAGGTTTTCCGCCTGTTACGCCTTTTATACCTTTCTACTCTCAATTTGCGTTTCATCGCTGAATGATCTCGTAGATCCCAACGCTTGGCCTCTGGCCTAAGTTGTGGATTCTATTCTATTCTGTCAATAAACTGTGTTAATTGTAAAAGATGACAACACTTCCGGACACCTGTACTGAGGAGGAGCACCGTTCAGCTGTTCGAAAGTCTTTGCTTTTATATCTTGCAAATGATACAGTTTATTGATATATTGTGGACTTTCAATATCCAACAATCTAATCCCGACATCGTCAATTTCTTAGCAGGACGAGAATCATTGTCATTCCCGAAACCGATGACATTCGAGTGATCATATCAGGTGCAATTTCGAGCCATAACAACATCGGCGACTCAATAATTCCATTAAAAGCAGTTTCTGATAATTACCTCATCAGGTGAGGCACCGTTGCGGTAATTACTGATTTTGGAACGGAGCAATGGGAGGGCTGTTATGATACTGTGATTATGGTTGTCAATTGTGGCTAATATAAACACAAATTCTATTTTCTCATGTCTTCATCGGCTTTGTATTTCAGTTCCAATGGAAAAACTTTTTCACATTTCTCAATTAAGTCCAAACGATGATGCTGACTTTCAATATTCAGGGAAATATGGATGAATTAATGGACGTTTTCGGATAATATGGATGTATTCAGGAATACTTATCGGACCATATGACTGAAATCAGGAGTAGTTTTCAAAAAATATGAATGGATTAAATAGTACTTTTACAGATTCCTTTTCCTGTCAACGGCTTGTCACTTTATTTCCAAGTCAGTTTCTGCACAATAATAAATTATTATCTAATTATCTCATTAAAGGAACGAATTCCGAGACGACTGTTCGAATTAACTTTGAGCAATATTCCGTAACATTGCCTCCAACTTAATTCAAGTTCCACCATTAAATAAATCAAGAGTAAAAAAAAAAATAAAAATAAAAAAAAAACAGCAGTTTAATGTTGGCGTGATATATTTAGGAGGCCGCTTGAGGCACCGACGCTTTCGCACGTCCGAGGACCACAAGAGGAAAGTTTTCCCAAATAAACTTTTGAGGCCGAGTTTTTGTCAGGACGAATTTGCAGAAGACCTCCGCTACTTAGGCTAGGGAACTTCCGTAGGGGAGTGGTGCTGTCGGTGCACCTCACACGGTGCACTGTAGACATTACTTACGGTCTTTGCAGTGTCCCTTCCATGGCTCCTAGCTGCAACTTCCTTCATTCATTTTACTGCACCTCCGTTCATATTCTCTTCCTTCCATCTTGGCAGCCAATCTCTCCTAACAATTGATTCTTGGTGTAACAGGAGGTTTTCCTCCTGTTACACATTTCATACCTTTTTAGTGTCAATTTCCTTTTTAGTGCCAAGATCCGTTTTAGCGCTGAATGACCTCACAGGTTCCAGCTCCTGCCCTTTAGCCTACATTCCATGTCATTTCATATTTGATTTTATCAGTGAAGAACATGGAGTTACTCTGGAATATTTGGATGGGAATGATGCTGAAATATGTCAAGCGTCATTTTTGAGTTCCCATGAAACAAAATAATAAGGGGAAACATACAAGTAATTGATGTTCACGAGAACTTGTTAATAGATTGTGGGTGGCTAGAGATTTATCAAGAGAGAGAGAGAGAGAGAGAGAGAGAGAGAGATTCTGTTTGCCTCGTGAGGTTTAGAAATAGCTAACATATCTTAATATTATATTCAATGCATATTTAATATTACATATTACTTCCATATTTCGCAGCAATGGATAGTTATAAATATGGACAGAAAGAGAGAGACTGAGGCAGAAAAGAAAAGAGGGAAGTAAAATACATTATTCATCTCGATTTACCATTCACATAAAGAAAATAGATAAAAAAAACTTCTTTTACACTTTCCCATCAAGGCCCTGATTTACATTTAACAGAAGTAAATCTTGTAAAATATGAATTTAAAAAGACTAAATAGAGATTACCCCTAAGAGGACTTTCATTACATTTGGACTTCAAAGGTCCTCTGGGGAACACAAGAGAGAAAGACTGACTTGTAGGGCATCCTGTTTACCGAGTCCTTCACAGAAATCCCATCAAGAGTCGGTTAAGGCGTGAAAACATATCAAAGGATTTGAAGGTGATTCAAACTCTCTCTCTCTCTCTAGTAGCCATCATTGCTTGGTGAGACGTACCCGCGTGAAGTCACAATAATTCAACAGATATCACAAGTTTAACATACGGAACTAGAATTTTGAGAAATATCTAGAAGTGTTCGTGACTATCGGTGATAAGATAGTGTGAAAATAGTAGGATAAAGCGTCTTCTAAGTTAGTTTATAAGTGTAATACTATAAATCAGAACAAGATGGCAGTAAGTTCCAACTGCGGGAAAAGGTGGCGTAATTTGGCGTGTCTAGCAGATTCGCAATACGATGAGGTAGCAGGAAGGGAACTGGCATTTCTCATCTATGAAATCAGCAACAGTCCTAACCAAAAGATACAAAAGCATTCATAGATATATTAGAAGGATATAATCCTTCAAACTGGAACAAATCTAATGAAAACATCTTGAAAATAATTGAAGAAGTTCCAAATAAAATCCAAGTGGTCAAGAGACTCATAAAGAAAATATACATAAACCAACATATTCGACAAAGAAAAGATAAGGGGAATCTTGTGATATACTAATTGATGCATTAGGAAAAAGAATGCCAAAAGCATGCAAACTGTGTAAGTTTGGTATAGCATAGTAACAATCCACAAACCTAATCAGAAAATGTGCTGATGCAAACATTCCGACCCATCCACAGTGTGCTGAGGTAATACAAGATTTGAGAAAAGATACAAGAAATTTTTGTTCAACATGTCTATCAATGGATAGACAATGTTATTAAATCAAGATTGAATGTACAAATAGTTGAGGATGAAGAAGAAGAGGAAGAAGAAGAAGAAGAAGAAAAAGAAGAGAGGAAAACGGAAGAGAATAAACAAAATGAAATGACAGAAAAAAAAAATAAGAAACAAAGAACAAGATAAAAGTATGGATGCAGAGATACTCATTGATACTACATATGAGGCAATAAAGCAGCATACCTACGAAGAAATAAATTACGATATGAAAACAGAAAAGCAAAATCCCGAAGAGGCTCTACCCAGATCTATACATGACGGGGAAAGAGGAAAAATAGACAAGAAAGACAAAAAATCTGAACCTTTTAAAAAGAGGGAATTGCAGATTTGGAGAAAGATGTTACTACAAACATCCTAAGATATGTCAAAACTATGAAATATATGGTAAATGTGCATACTTAGATGGATATGGGGATGATTGCAGAGATCTGCATCCAAAATATGTATAAAAACCTAAAAGAAGGAAAAGGATGTAAGGTTTCGACAAAAAAATGCAAATATATGCACCCTGTAGCCATGATCATAATCAAATAAATAACCAACCAAGTAATCCAAATCCCAAAATAAGAAGAAACAAATAAAGAGAGAAATCAAAGAATATCAGTAAAAGAGAAAAGCAAACCACCATGAGATATGCAGAGGTGTCAGCAAAAAATTTTCAAAGCATCAGCTCCGAAATTCTACTCAAGAGATAATAACTGTATTTATTATGGCAATGGAATATTGCAGAAACGGAAGAAAATTGCAGATTCAGACACAAAATTAATAATTATGATGAAGGAAGAAAACAAATATTATGGGAAAAGTTGGATTTTTTTAATGTCAGAATTTCTGGAAATGAAAAAAAAAAGAACAACATACCAGAACAGGAAAGAGACATGGGGAAAATCCTTATTACTATCAGTATTAAAATGAAGGAGAAAAACACGCAAACCATCATAGTGATGAATGCGCAGGTTTTAGTTACGAGTAACTCAAAAAGAAAAATAGAGTACTTAGAAGAAAACTAAACCCAAAATGAAAAGAAAAATAGATATAATGAAATATAAGTGAAACCTGGTATTCCCAAAGACCACTTCGGAATGATGATCAAATAAAGGTTCCAAACTTATAGATCAGATAGAAAAAATAGGATCAAGGGGGAACCGCAATTATATGGGAAAGACAAAAAACAAGGAAAAATTATATGAGAAATATAGTAACTCAGAATGTGAACTAATAGCGGTAGAATTTGAATCTGAAAAATTGATGAAAACATAGTAATATATAGACCTCCTATACTAAAGAGTTTTGACTTAATAATTGAAAAATTGGATGTATTATATGTAGAAATCACAAGGACTGGACTATTCTCCTATCTGGTGACTTCAACTTTCCTTCGTAGAATGGAAAGAACGAATAGGAGATTGTTGGTTGTCTTATACATATAAAAAAGAGGAGTAATAGTAGTGCAGAAGATAAGAGGCAATTTGAAAAGCTATTAGATATCTACTAGAATACAACATTCAACAAATAAATCACCTGCCAAAACAAGAAAGAAAGGAAAATACTTTAGACCTAGTATTTGTGAACGAGATGAATTATGTTAAAGAAATAATAGTTTATAATGCGAGTATTTCGACCATAATGTTCATAGAAATTAACAGTTCATTCCAAAGCAGTGAAAATAGAGATAAGCAAGAAATGAAAAAGTGGGACAAAAGGATAATTTGGGAAAATACAACTTCTACAGTAAAAATAGAAAATGGTCAGAAATTAATGAAGAATTAAACAAAGATGGGATAAAATTTTCGTAAGTGATGGACATAAGGGTAATACGGAGATATATATAAAATATTGGAGATAATAGTGGAAAAAATATATACCGAAGAAGAAAAGTAAACATCATTCATGCATACCAAGAGACAGAAGGATCTTGTTCCAGAAAATCAGAAAGTGAAAAAAGGTCTTGCAAAAGAAAAAAAAATGCATGGAAAAGTTATAGAACTAAAAAAGTAAGATAGAAAATGCAGAACAAAAGATTTATACAATCAAAAGAAATGAAAAACGGGACTTGGAAGAAAAAAACCCTTAAAATTATAAATCAACCCCAAACCCCAAACTATTATACTCATAGCGAAGAAGATGAATAAAAGAAGAATAGAAAATAGCCCTCTGAGAATTTGAAGGGAGATTAACGAATGAAAAAAAGGAATTTGCAACATACTGGCAGAACGATATAAGAGAGAATTCACCCCTAGGAATAGATAATGAAGATAAATGATATAGAAGTAAGGATGAAATAGTGATATTTAGCTGACATAGATATTAATGAAGCTGATATTGTGCAGGCTATTAATGAAATTAAAAATGGAGCTGCTGCAGGGCCTGATGGAATTCCTGCTATTTTGTTAAAGAAAGTAGTTCATTCTATCGCAAAGCCACTTGCAATATTATTAAGACAAAGTGTAGATACAGGCAAGATATATGATGAGCACAAATTAGCATATATTACCCCTACTTTCAAAAGTGGATCAGACTAGAGGCAAGTAAATTATAGCCTGTGAGTCTAACATCACATATTATGAAAGTGTTGAAAAGGGTAATGAAGGCAAAAATATTATGAAACATTTAATATAATAAAAAATTTGTTTTAATAAAGGACAACATGGTTTCGTACCCGGAAAAAGTACACAAACCCAACGTTAGTCCACCGTGAAAACATATTCAAAAATATGAAAAGCGGAAATGAAACAGATGTGGTTTATTTTAGACTTTTGCAAAAGCTTTTGATAAGTAGACCATAATATATTAGCGAAGAAAATTAGAAAACACAATATCGTGGATAAAGTAGGAAGATGGTTAAAAAGAATTTTTACACAACAGAAAACAGATAGTTTTAATTGCAAACGACGAGAATCGGATGAAAGCCAAGGTAATATCCGGTGTGCCGCAAGGTACGGTGTTAGCTGCAATACTGTTTGTTATTATGATTGAAGACATAGACAATAATGTTAAGGATTCGGTAGTGAGTAGTTTCGCAGATGACACTAAGAATAAGTAGAGAAATTACTTGTGATGAAGAATAGGAACGCTCTACAAGAGACCTTAACAAAGAATATGATTGGGCATGAGGTAAATAGGATGGTATTTAACTCTGATAAATTTGAATCAATAAATTATGGAGACAGAGAAAGAAAGCTATATGCATATAAGGGACCTAATAATGAGACCATCACAAATAAGGAAGCAGTTAAAGACCTTGGTTGTGATGATGAATAGGAACAGTTATGCAATGATCAAATAGCACTCTGTTGGCAAAATGTAAAGCAAAATGGGAATGTTGTTACGGCACTTCAAAACAAGAAAAGCTGAACACATGATTATGCTTTATAAACATATGTTCGTAGTCCACTTGAATATTGCAATATGATATGGTACCGCACACTATCAAAAGGATATTGCACAAATAGAGAGTGTACAAAGGTCCTTTACAGCTAGAATAGAAGAAGTTAAGGACCTAGACTACTGGGAAAGACTACAATTCTTAATTATATAGTCTAGAGGAGAAGAGAACGCTACATGATAATTCAGGCATGGAAACAGATAGAAGGAATAGCAGAAAATATCATGGAACTAAAAATATCAGAAAGAGCAAGCAGAGGTAGATTAATAGTGCCCAAAACTATACCAGGAAAAATAAGGAAAGCACACAGGACATTAATCCACTACGCACCAGCATCGATAATGCAGCGTCTATTCAATGCGTTGCCAGCTCATCTGAGGAATATATCAGGAGTGAGCGTAGATGTGTTTAAGATAAGCTCGACAAATATCTAAACTGCATCCCAGACCATCCAAGATTGGAAGATGCAAAATATACCGGAAGATGTACTAGCAACTCTCTGGTAGACATTAGAGGTGCCTCACACTGAGGGACCTGGGGCAACCCGAACAAGATGTAAGGTCTGTAAGGTCTAAGGTAAGGCTCTCTCTCTCTCTCTCTCTCTCTCTCTCTCTCTCTCTCCTTCCTAATCTTCCCAGAATGGACTAAATAGTAGATTATACAGGCAACAGCTCAATAATACCTAAAGAAATATAAATTAAAAGGAAAAAAAAATTATTCAGGGAAAAAGTAACTTTAGAATTTGCAATGGTGCTTTCTGACATTATATTAAGTGCAGCCGTTCATTCCATTCTGGGGCAGTGAGTAACTTGCAATATATGGTTATTCTACAGGCATGTGCGAGACGGGTGCAAAATATAACCCTAATCATATTGAGAAAAAAGCTTCATATATATACTTTTTTGGGAGTGGAGGGGGGCGGCGCCAAGATAACAAAACATGCCTCATATTTTAACTCATAGAGTTAGATTTTTAAAATAAGCCAGAGTTAGATATTTTGCAAATGCAGATGTAATTGTCATATATTTTTTGGGGGCAGGTTTAAAATCGGAGTTTGTTATTTCCAACATGTAGATAGAACTGCCACATATTTCATTTTTTCATTGTATAAGTTAGAGTAGCTAATAATAAATATCAAAGAGTTGAACTACAAATATTTTGGGAGTTCTTTGAAGTGGAGGAATGTGGGTCAGGATTTTCACACCAGTGTTGATGAGAGAGAAGAGTAATAAATTGAAAAGAAAAACGAGAAGAGAAACAAGAATAATATGATGAGGAAAACGATTGTTTTCCTTCCGCATGCTCCCTCCCTCAGAGTTCATAGCAACTCCTGTTTGCTTCTAATGAATTATTTATCTCTCGAGTCTCAAGTAAACTAGGCCTAGTTAGGACAAGTAATTATTGACATACAGAACGATTTCAAGTTATTCTTAATCTTTTTTTGTGTTCATAGGTTTATTCTTTTTAATAAGTATTATCTCTTCTTTCTGTATTTCCCTTTACTTCCTCTTCCTTCTTCCTAATGAACGCCAAAATATTCTTTGGAAGCTTGAATTTCAAGTCAATGGCAATTTTGAGCTTGTTCCATGTGAATAGGGTTCATCTACTGAATAATAATAATAATAATAACGTTTACAATTCCCATTGCCAAGTACTGGTGTATCTTTTGAGCAAGATTCCTATTCACTCTTTGGCCTTTCTCTCAAAACTGACTGGAAGATAGATAGGCTTATACCTTAGGCAAGGAAAACGAAAACTTACGGATATTCCAATAGACTTAATCTCCCCTAAAAGACTATTTATTAGCTTTATCACATAACATACAAACTAGCTTATACTGTTGTGAACTCCTCATCAGATACTGAACATGACACCTGCTTATTCAGTAGATGTTATCGTCAACGTGTTTTGAGAGCATTGAATTGATCGTATCTTATTTTCCTTTGGCAAACCAATGAAAATGTTTCAGAAACCGACATTCTCTCGGAACGAGAAAGTTTGAGATGTCTCCGGAGATTCGGAATAACTGAACCTTATTCATATGGAACAAGCCCACCAATGGGGCCATTGATTTGAAATATCTGCTTCCAAAGAATATTATGGTGTTCATTAGGAAGAAGTAACAAAATTTAATGGAATTACTGAAAGAGATAATCTCACTCATTAAAAGAAATAAAAAATAAATTAATAAATAGATACAAATGTATTAAAACACGAGGAGAATAACATTAGAGTAATAATGCATTGCATCTTCACTTGAACTTCTGAAGTTCCAGTTGCTCGACATCCTCCCGAATAAGTAAGAGTAAAAAGTTATAAGAAAGCTTATTGCAAAGATAAAATATGAAGAACTTCCTTTATACCAGATAATATACTGTTTTTTCAGCACTAATTTCACGTCTGTTCGTCGGGCGTGAAACTGATGCATTTCTCTTTGCATCTATTCAAAATGGCTGCCTTAACGAAATCAGCAGCCGAAAGTATTTTCAGGACAAATTCCTTTTTTCCGAGAACGAATGTTGGCCGCCATTCCATTTGCATCGTTCCAACTTTCTAGTCTCTTGTAAAGTATTTATTGTTGTCGAATGTAAATTCAGGCGTGAAATGAGTAGTCCCTTGTTCCCCATTAGAGAGAAATGATTGTGTTTTGTTTCGCTAAGTGGAAAATACACTTGAACTGAGAATTTAGCTCCGGAAAGGTGAAGTATATTATACTGGATGCTCTCTCATAGTATTGTAAGAATAAACTCCTTTACTCCACAGAACGACTAGTTAAAGGTCTTTGCTTTATCGGTAGCTTGGTTTTCAGAGTCAGTATCAATATGTCGGGTAATATTCAGTGGATTCTGGCGAAGGACCCGAACACTGAATAAAGGTTTCAGAGGATTTACAGTTATTTGCAACTCTCTCTCTCTCTCTCTCTCTCTCTCTCTCTCTCTCTCTCTCTCTCTCTCTCTCTCTATATATATATATATATATATATATATATATATATAATATATATATATTTATATATATATATATATATATATATAAATTGCCTGGCGTTGCCTGTGTCGTTTCACGCTTGTTAGATGCGACGACATGAGATTTCGTGAAGTCTTGGAACAGAATGGTTTACCTGCGTATGGACACGACCATGACAAACTCCAATCGTAGCATTATCCTCTGTAATGGACGCACCCCTCCGCCATGCCAGACCCTTGTGCCCAAAGGATTTGGAGAGGAGAAACTAAAGCTCTTTTGGTTTAGACGGGACATTTGAATCTTTGGAGGTTAAAATATGGATTTCACATCTTTTGGTAATATAGATTTATTATAATTTGGTTATATAATATTTTTTTTTTTTTTTTATATAGTTTGTTTATGTTCATTCAGGGGATTCTTTTAATAAAATAATTTTCACGAAATGAGAAAAACGTTTATCGTTCACCAAAAAATATAAGAGATGTGGTCAGAAATATAATAAGTACAATGTTTGAGTGGATTTTCATTTATGAATTAAGGGTCTGATGCTCGTGACAGGTGCTGAGGGAATAAAGTATTCAGTGTCTGAGGCCTAAGGAACTCTGGGGACGATAGAAAGCTCTCTTGGAACAAGGACGCAAGAAACTACTGACTTTTAATTTAAGAGGCTGAGATCTTAGGCTTTCTTTGCGCTGTAAAAATGATGGATAACTTTAGTCCGTTTGATGATTAGAAAAAAAAAAAACAAAAAAAAAAAAAAACTTGGAGTATATGTACATGCGGTAGTGACGCTAGTTTTTTTTTTTTAGTAGTTCATAAATCAATCAGTCAATTAGCCTGGTAAATAAGTAATGAAGAATTATTCACCACTTTGTTTTAGTTAAAGTTCAAGGTTCTTTCGTTTCTTAATGAGCTTTTACCACACCCCACCTCTTTCCCCAAATCCCCACCCCCCCTACCCGCCCACTCACCCCCTACCCATGCCCCCACCCCAAACCATCCCGGCCTCCCATGACCTGCTTCTACAAAAAACCTCATTTATCCGACCTTAAATTCGAATTAGCGTCACACAGCTCCTGTATTCTCGATGGCAGAGCAAAGTAATGGAGGGAAACTTTGCTCAAGAGTTTCATTTAAAACATTCATGTTACTGAAGTTCGCTTCTCTTAAAGGCAGAATCCTTTTCTTCATTCCTAATTTTCTTTCATTCATTTTCTGAGAATATGAATGGAAGTGCAGTAAAAGGGAATAAAAGAGGTTGCAGATAGGGGCCTAATGGAAGGACGCTTCAAAGAACCTAAAGTAATGCCTACAGTGCGCGGAGGCGTGAGGTGCACTGACGGCGCTACCCCCTTCCTACCGGGGTTGAAATGTACGCCTAGTAGTTTAGTCTGCTTAAAATATTTCCATTTTCTATGCCTTATTAAGTTGGTCCCCCTTGAGTATCAGTCTATGAGAAAAACTTTCTTTCCATTTAGAAAGCTAGACTCACTTTCGCCCGGAAGATTTTTCTGTTGACTTTCCCCAGGTGCTCTCTCTAATTTTCTGACTGCCTGACCTTTGGTTGATAGTCAGAAATTTTTTTTCGGCATTTTTTTTTTTGATTTTCGGTTTTATATAAAAATTCTTGAATATCACTCGGTATTTTATTATTGAAAACCTCTCATTTATGATGAGAATCAATTTACAATGCATGTAAAGTCTCTCTCTCTCTCTCTCTCTCTCTCTAAGAAGATGCGAATTAACCATTTACTGCAGCTAACATACCATCACTCTCTCTCTCTCTCTCTCATTATTGATCCGGGGGCTCAAGTAACACTGCCGTTACACGTTTGTGGAAAAAAATTTGAATTGAATTTATGTCTCCATTTCACACTAAGAATCTTAGACAGCGTTTAATACATGTTTTTTCCCTTTTGCACGAACACCAATTATTGTTAGAACATTCGAGGGGGAACTGGGGAAGTGGTAATATCCCTCGTCTCTGAGTTTTCCAGAATATTAGGAATACTACTTAGAAGAGTGAAGGGTTCACGAAGTAAGTTTAAATTGAATGGCAAATTTTTTAGATAATATCTTTCTGCTGGTGTTTGGGGGACTCGTAAGTAGATAGATAAAATGATGTGGAATTTATTATTAGTATTATTATTATTATTATTATTGTTTTTTTTTTTTTTTATTATTATTATTATTATTATTATTATTATTATTATTATTTATAATTATTATTATTATTATTATTTCAGAATATGAAAGACAGATACATGAATTGCCCACAAGGAATCAAAAATGACAATGACGTAAATTTTTGAAATAAAAATCAAATAATTATTTATTATTATTATTACCATTATTTAATTCATTTATTTACTTATTTATTTATTTATTTTGTGGTCTATCGCAGTCATTCCTATTCGACGGGTGGTTTTTTTTTTTATAGTGTGGGGTTCCGCATGCATCCTACCTCCTTAGGAATCCTTAACTTTGATAATAAAGAAGGTAAAGTTTAGTAAAATAAGAAAACAGACAACAGACCAGATAACTACAATGATAAATTGGCAATGAAGTATGTTTTTTACATGGTTTTGTTCATGATTTTAAGAAAAATCTCGCCTGAAATCATCTTTGGGAACTTGCAATGAATACAGTAACTAGAATTAATGACATCTGATAATTTTTTATAGATATATTTAGCCCTTTTTATGTATTATAAATAAAAACGATTTATTTGACGTGTATTCGATGTATAGTGATGGACAAATTATGAGTTCACGTACTGAATGTTCTCTCTCTCTCTCCCTCTCATCTCTCCTCTTCTCTCTCTCTCTCTCCCTCTCTCTCTAACGAAAATTCAGACTAAATCATTTTTTCCCCTCAAAACCTAACAGCTCCAATATTGGAGAAACCAGGTCCACAGTTACGTATATATATGTATCAAACAGATATTTAAAGATGAATCTTTAAAGAAAAAATTTCGGAAAACCTTGTTTCGATTCACCTTTTCACTCTCAGATCGAAAATGGGACTCGAAAATTTTCCAGAAAGTTTTTTCCTGTACAGATTTACCTTTAAATATACGATACATAAACATAACTGTGGATTTGTTCTCCATTTCAAGCCTCATGCTACAATGGGCATTTTTTATTTTTTTACTGCAATATTTATCATCATCTCGGGAAACAATCATTCTAAAAAGCTTGAATAAGGAGAGTTATTTATCCAGAATAAGAATAGTGACACCATTCCATAACCCACCTGTCATCAAAGAGAGTTTGTCGTGACCTGAGCGAAATCAGGATGAAACGGAATCAGTCAGAATTGCAGATATCAAAAGCATCTATTCATATAAGTAGATTATTTGCATAAAATTTATACCAGTGATCAGTGGAAGGGCGAAACGCGTTCAGATGTCATAGATGTGTTGTTTAGTGTTGTCCATCGCTTGTGATTCATATTTATGAGTCTCACGTCAGAGGTGGAAAGGTTCCAACTGCAGAATATCATCCAAAATAGTGACAGAATATTGCACATGAAAATGTTACTGCATCCAGTGGATGACTTCACATTTCACACTGGATGATGATCTCACAAATATATTGTTGTTATAAACGATATTTATGAATCTGCAAGGGTCGTTGAGGTCTTGTTAGTAATAAATGTGTGTTGTATACATATATACACACATATGCATACATGAACAATTATCGTAGTGGAGCATAATACTTCCTCATTATTAATCTGGTTTCGGGTGAGTGTGAAACTTATATTTTGTGCATATTAACCAGACTGCAAATGAGTTCATGAGTTCCAGGTTAATGATACGTTAAAAATTCTGGGGAAATCTAATGGAGAGGCAGCAGCTGTATTTATAAATATATCGCGGAATGAAATGGGAGAGGGAGAGAGTATGATTACGTTGGACTGAAATATTGCGGCAGTGTTTTTTTTTTTTTTTTTTTTTTCCACAAGATTGGTCTTATAAGACGAAAACTAGTTTACGATATACATATAATATATATATATAGATATATATATATATATATATATATATATATATATATATATATATATATATATATATATATATTATATATATTATATATATATATATATATATATATATATATACCTGTAATTAATACAGAATAACTCCATCAACTCATGAGAGAGAGAGAGAGAGAGAGAGAGAGAGAGAGAGAGAGAGAGAGAGAAATACTCATCCACCATGCAACAGAGTGAATCTGGCAGTGGTCAATCACCCTTTCTTTTTTCAGGAACCTCTCACAGTTAGCCGTCAACAGCTTAACAATAATGACAATACTTTTTATTTCTCTCTCTCTCTCTCTCTCTCTCTCTCTCTCTCTCTCTCTCCTCATCAGTTCATCTCCTTCCGTGAAAAAGAAGTCCTGCTAGAAAAAGCAAAAGAAGCAGTTGACAATCGCCTTCTCTGGATCCGCCCAGAGCGAGAAATGTCCTTCTGGTCCTCAAAAGAAGAAGAAGAAGAAGAAGAAGAAGTTTATTACGGCCTTATTATGGAGTCATCTGGCACCTTTCATTAAGGAAATTTTCCATCTGCTTTATTGTCGAGCCAATGGGTCACCTCCTCCTCCTCCTCCTCCTACTCCTTTTTCCCAGAGCTCTTTGGAGATAAGGCGTCACCTTTTTTATGAAAAGGTCACTGAAGGTCAGCGGAGGTGGGAATTGACCTTTGTTTGGAAGTGGGCTGTGACCTGTGACCTTTTTTGGATGGGGTTGCCGTGGACACATTTTTCGTCTTGGGTAGCAGAGCCCCTTTTCTTTTGTCTGGCCTTTTGATAAGTAACAACTCCGTTAAGTAACAGTGAGAGAGAGAGAGAGAGAGAGAGGGGTTCTGTCGAATGAGAAATTGTGTCGCTATGAGGAACGACATCTGTTGTCTGACCACAAACTTGGCGTTATTCTTAGTTTAGGGCTTTTTCATGGCGACTCTCTCTTCTTTACTTCTTCCACACACACACACATACACACATCATCATCATCATCATCATCCGTCACTTTACTGTGTGGGTCTTTCTGCGAAAGTTACCATCATCTCTGGAATGTAAAGTTTGAGTCTTGTCCAAGCTAACTTCTCGAGTGGATTGGCTTATAAAGTCCCTTGGCCCAAATATGACATTTCGTATGTATCTTTCATCATCATATTTCTGTATTTGGTGTATTAGAGTAAATGCTGATTGTAACTCATTTGTATATATAAGAAAAGAACGTAAAACACTTTTCAAACTTTTCAGGACAAACGGCAGTCAACAGTTTGTTTACAGTTTTCCGTTGTTCTCGTTAGGTCTGTAATTTCCAGCATATCCCGTAGGAGAACAATGTATATGTATATAATATATATATATATATAGATATATATATATATATAGTATATATATATATATATATATATATATATATATATATAATATATTTATATATATATATATATATATATATATATATATATATATATATATATATATTATATATATATATCGTATATATATATATATATATATATATATATATATATATATATATATATATATATATATATATATATATATATATATATCATTCAGAAAGGAACTGAATGATATATATATATATATATATATATATATATATATATATATATATATATATATATATATATATATATATATATATATATATATATATATATATATATATATATATATATATATATATATATATATATATATATATAGCATTCAGAAAGGAACGAATGAATAGGATATATATATATATATATATATATATATATATATATATATATATATATATATTAAATTATATATATATATATATATATATATATATATATATATATATATATATATATATATATATCATTTAGTTCCTTTCTCGCGAGTAGCCACTTGGAGTAAAGAACAGAGGACACTGAAATTACCAGTCGTTTTCAAACTTCTTTTGAAAAGTGGGCCCTTTTTTGGCGTTCAAACCTCCAGGCAATTAAGATAGAAGTGTCCCAAGGGGAGAATGAGCATCACTCAAGTCGGACTTGCAAACTCCACTCCAACTATAGAGTGCTTTAGTTGACTCGGATGCAATTCGAGTGCGCGAGAACGAATGATGAGATAATATGGCGTTTATAAGTGGAAAAACAAACTATAAATGAATGTGTACTTGCTTTGGGAATGACTGCTGGAAACTATAATTCCCTGAGATATAGTTTGGTGTCTACAGCATAGTTCCATTACTAAATTTTCTTAACATCAGAAAACTTCAGTAATGACATAATTACAGACTAGTTTAGGTGGTAATGACCCTCTGGACAAGTCTGCAAATATTTATGGGATTATTATTATTATTATTATTATTATTATTATTATTTAGATGAGGAACCCCATTCACATGGAACAAACCTTCCACAGAGGCCACTGACTTGAAATTCAAGAAGCTTCCAAAGAATATAATAATGTTCATTCGAAAGAAGCAACAAAAGTAAAGGGACATACAGAAAGCGGAGATAAGTTATTTAAAAAACAGATAAATTAACAAATTAATAAGCGAATATATAAAAATGTAATAAAAAAAAATTTCACATGAAGATTTACTAAAATTGTACAATTATATTGTAATAAGATTTTTTTTAATATTTACATTTTTTGTGAAATACAACACGCGCGCACGCACACGCACACACACACACACACACACACACACAATATATATTATATATATATATATATATATATATATATATATATATATATATATATATATATATATATATATATATATATATAAACACAGGCATAGAGCAAATGCTTCTTAGTGTTACTTTCAATGTTCGCAAAGACTAAACTCATGAATATGGGAAGCACATGCCTAGGCGTGCTAAACCCAACTCTGGGTGGGAACCAGAGTTAAGAGACAGAGTCCGGTGTTTAAGGAGCCTAATCGGTGCGTGATAAGAGTACTTTATTGTGCTTGAAAAACGTAAACAAAAATGTGGAGGATAATTTGCATACTAAGCATCTTTTAAGTTTGTCTAGAGAGAGTTTTATGTGATTTCAGTGGTTTCTGTATATTTTTTCCTACCAATAATGCTTGGAGAAATAGTTTCTAAGCAATTAGGTAACTTTTTGATTGTTGAATGATAAGGTCGGATGAAAAATACTAATCAATATTATTCATATTTTTCAATCATGAAATTTCTTCACTTTTGTTTTATCTTACTTATTATTGTTCAGTGGGAAAAACACGATAACAAAATTACCTTTAAGTAAATTACAGATATTATTAACTGAATTTGAAATCACTTTAATCTAAAAGCTCTAAACCAATACGCACTTCAGGGCATAGACCTTCCTAAATAAAACCATTACTTTAAATTACATAAAAAAAAAACCATTTAAATAGCTTACTTAATGCAGCCCATTGCAAATGCGACAGGCATTTGAAAATTTTTTTTACTTGCAATAAAGCAGTTTTATGGAGGTTTACTGTTCTATTGACGATAATATTCCATTTTTTAAAGCATTAGACCAAAAACATCTAACAAAATATAGCTGAATCCTGTCTGCTTCATGCTTCACGACTCAAACTCTGGCAGTCATATTGATATAATGGTATTATATTCTGTCCATTATTGAGGTTAATTTCATAAAAAAAGGTGACATTCCTCCTCACACCGTTGGACTGGAACAGCCTCCCTACTGAGGATGTCCTGCAATAGGAACTTCTTCAGAAGTTCAAGCGAAGATGCAATGCATTAAGCTCCTGGCTTTTTGATAATTTGTTTACATTTTTATTAATTTACTTATAATTTGTTAATTCTTTTCTTTTTGATAATTGGTCTTTCTTCTGTATTTCCTTTTACCTCTTCTTGCTTCTCTCTAATGAACACCATAATATTCTTGGGAAACTTGAATTTCAAGTCAGTGGACGGCTTGTTCCATGTGAATTGGGCTCTTCATCTTCTGTATAATAATAATAATAATAATAATAATAATAATAATAATAATAATAATAATAATCCTTGGTACATTGGCAAAGTATTTCCTGGTCAGAACTGGGTAGTAGCATTTATGCCCCGCTCAGGGCTTGACTGATTTCCGATGCTGTTTGTGACGAGCTATGGTTTTCATTTGCTTTCGAAAAAATTGTTTTTTCCGTTGCAGTGAGTGTTGAAAGGGATCTGAAAGAAGGAAAATAAAAAAAAAAAAAAATATAGAAAGAAGTTGTACCGTTATTAAAAATAACGCTATTACCTTTAAAACTGCTGTATTGAATCTCTAGCTTATTGACCGTCATAAGGCCTTACTGAATATTCGCATTGTAGTCAGAAAGTAGGACTGAGAATAACTTACTTAACTTTATTTATTATTCCCCCCATTATTATTATTATTTATTATTGATTATTATTATTATTATTATTATTATGATTATTATTAGAGAGGAATAAATAACAGAAGATAAAGGGAAATGCAGGAAGAGTAGATCACGTATTAGAAAAACTCATGAAAAATAAATAAATAAATAAATAATTTAAAATATTTCTCCATTAACTGTTGCAGTATGACAATTTTGTAGAACAAAATGTTATGTTTATCTATTTTTCTGCTTAATTCATTTTTTTTATAATTTAGAGAAAAAAGTTTTAAATTTTAAATTATAAGAATATAACAATACTCTGTTTAGAAAACTAGCTCGATCTTCACTTTTATTTGTAGTGAGGTATAATCTATTATTAAAGCAACATTTAGATATAAATACATAGATACAGAATGTTGAGGTAGAATGCTGTGTTCACCTGATATATAATATATCTGCTTACAGTGTCATTCTGAAGGCTGAGAAAATGCTTCAACTTTTGAGGGAACTCGGGTCTGAAAAATCCATAAACCCACAAGATAGATTGTTTTATGATGACCTCTCTCTCTCTCTCTCTCTCTCTCTCTCTCTCTCTCTCTCTCTCTCTCTCTCTCTCTCTATCTCCTTTAATATTATTCTACTCCTTTCCATAAAAAAACAGATTGTTGACAGTATTGGCCACACAAAGGGAACCTTTTAAATCCCCAGAATCCCCGTAATTAATCCTAAACCACAAAATTAATCCAATTTCCTTCTTCTTCTTCCTCCATTCGTAGAATTCCCAACTGAATCCTTTGTTAGTTTGGATTTCAAAAAGATACAAAACGACGACAACGATAAACAGGAGAGATAGAGAGAGAGAGAGAGAGCAGCACCAAGCTAATGGCGACGTGATTAGACTTCCAAAGAGATCCAAGGTAATGAACGATTGTGTCCTTTCATTTCCACAGGAGATCATTTTATATAAGACAATCCTTTTATTGTTTTAATTGCGTCTACCTTCTTCCTTCCTTCCTTCCTTCCTTTCTTTCTTTCTTTGTATTTCATTTCATTTGTCTTTGTCATAATTCCCCTTCTCGCGGTATAAGACGTCTGTCATTTCCACATTTTATCTTTTTTCCACTTTCATATTTTATTTGTTAACTTTCACCTCAGGTAAGGTGCACTGTAGGCATTACTTGCAGTGGCGTGCAGCGTCCCTTAGGCCCCTGTTGCACCCACTCCTGAGCTTTTATGATTATTATTATTATTATTATTATTATTATTATTATTGTTATTATATTATTACTTGGCCCTATATTCATTGGGAAGTCTCGTTAGGTGAGCACACAATGAATCCCTTACTCGTAGTTTGGGAGAGATTGTCTCATTTCTCTAACATCCAAGATTGCTTTAGCTTCTTCCCGTCATTCTTCTGTGTATGCTTTTATGTATTCACGTATTCCATACATACACACACACACACACACACACACACACATATATATATATATATATATATATATATATATATATATATATATATATATATATTATATATATATATATATAATATATTATATATATATATATATGTATATATATATATATATATATATATATATATATATATATATATATATATAGTTGCAACAGAAAATAAGTGTAACCTCTTGAAAAGTATCATGATAAAAGATGTTATTTTATTTTAGCTTTAGATATAGCTCTTAGGAAAGGTATATCATATTGGGATTTGTATTATATGAGTAAGAGAGAGAGAGAGAGAGAGAGAGAGAGAGAGAGAGAGAGAGAGAGAGAGAATCATCGATGTATGGTCAACTTTGAATCTTATATATATATTACACATGTTTGAGTATATCGCCAACTAATGCTAAACTATTTTGGAAACATTATTGTTTAGGATCATCAACTTGTCACTATCAGTAACTAAGAACTATTAAAAGAATATACATCAAATCACTCATAAACCATCATACAGATAAACTCAAATAGATCAGGGTGAGGCGCCCCTTTATGTTCAAAACAATGGCCTCTCTGCTCATCGGTGTCTTATTCATCGATTCTCGTCAAATTAAGCATAGATCCTCATCCTCTTGGAGAAGAAATCCTCTTCCAACTAAATCATTTTCCAATCGTCCATCCCTGGAAAGCAAATTCCCCAGCAACTCAAAGAAGAACAAAGGAGTAATTCCATCAATACCTTTCCGGTTTCCAGACACACGCTGATCAAGTTTCCAGCGGAAAGAGTAACAATAAAAGAGTAACAATGTTATCTGATGGAACTACAGGAATATCACCAACGGTTTCCAGTTTAATGGAGGTACTGGAAGTGACGCTGGATGAAAAAGCGGGTATTCCAACTCAGTTTTACAAAGGTGGATTCCGTACGTAATAGGAATACAAAAGAGGCAAAGAGGCGTTTAGGAATATACTGGGGCAGTTTGGAGCTTTTTAAACGGATGAGAGAGAGAGAGAGAGAGAGAGAGAGAGAGAGTTTATTTCATATCTAAACAATGACAGCACTATCCAGAGATGTATCCAAGTACTGTTTCTCGTTATTGCTTGTGATTAAGAAAAGATATTTCCATCACACGAATCATGTTGGAAATGAAACGGCAATATTTAAGCCTTAAAATAACTTACTTCAAAGATCAAGTTAAATAGAATAATGACTATTATCATACTTGCAATCACCCTGCATCAATCTATCACTAGTATGAGGCAGAGGTTAGGAAGCACTTTAATCGAATTCAGTGGTCATTTTATTATATAAAGGCAGCCATCCCATTCTTTCCAGGGAGGGAAACTAAAACCTCATTCGTTATGAGACTCAAGACACCGAAGATATAGATAGCTCTAAATTCACTATCATTTCATTTAATTAAATGGGGGCTGAATTTATAAGCTCGAATTCTACTTACCATCCCCCACCCACCACCCACATCCCACACTCCATACCTTGCCCTCACCCAACACCTCACACTTCATGCCATACATTATACACCTTACCCAACCCCACACGTTGCATATCACCCTTATCTTGACACCCCACACCCCACATCCCCACACACCAGCCCACTCCACCCACACTCCACATCCCACTGCCCAATCCACCCCCAAACCCCAAAAGCACCCACTCCTCCCCCCCCCCCCCCCCCCCCCCCCCCCCCCCCCCACCCCCCCCCCCCCCCCCCCCCCCCCCCCCCCCCCCCCCCCCACCCCCCCCCCCCCCCCCCCCCCCCCCCCCCCCCCCCCCCCCCCCCCCCCCCCCCCCCCCCCCCCCCCCCCCCCCCCCCCCCCCCCCCCCCC